>NC_031774.1:29867292-30028464 GCF_001522545.3 Parus major | reverse complement strand
TCCGGACGGGACCGAGCTCTCCCTGCGATAGCTGCGGGCTGTCCCGGCCCGTCCCGGGGATCCGGCCGGGACCGAGCTCTCCCTGCAGTAACTGGGTCGTGCTCGCACACACAGGTAGTTGAAAGACTTTTAAATAAACCCGTTAAAACTTAAAATTATTGCTGTGGTCACTGTTTATACGTGAATACTCACTGTTAGTAAGGGATTCATTAATAAGGGGAGCGCGATTGCCTTCGTAATTCCATCCCTTTTTATCTTTCCTGCATTAAAACAAAATGTGAGGACTAATTCCCATGGCCCGATTAACTTTTAAAAAACGACAAAGAATTCCGGGCTCCTACTGCTTCCTTAGATACCCATGCGTGTTAAAATCAGGTTTTCATCGGCAGTAAAAATTCACAACAGTTTTTCCTGAAGAGATAAAGTGCATCTCGTTCAAATTAAGATTTTGATAGACAAATTTTTATGCCAAAATAAATGTTACTTGGCTAGTGGAATTGTGTGTTGCGGTCTGCAGTAGAGTTTTTAGCGATGCTTACAGAAGGTGGCGTTTTACTGTCACACGTGCCCCTAAGAGAACAATTTCTCCTGGTATTTTAGTGCAGTAACGATGCAATGTGGTTCACAGTTAAGAACTGACGACAAACAGATAACATGCACTAGTGAACCCTGTGTGGCTTTGCCTCCTCCCTAAGCACGCTGAGCTCCGGTACGTTAAAATTTTAACATGTCTACTTATTGCTAATGCAATAGCAAAGTGTTTTGGACCCTGTGGTGCTTTCCAGACGGCGCAGATGACGTGAAGCAAAAAATACAAGAATGCATGTTTACATCCGCAAGTTGAATATGTATGGCCAGTAATGACAATGAGAAAGCAGCAGAATAGACATTATAGTTCCAAACTACCTAAACTAAAATATGGGGTTTCTAGGAATTACATTAGCTATGCATAATGAGGTATGGCAAGCAGCTAGGTGTAACTGCCCCAATTTTTAAATTTTTTTTCTACAGTACGATGCATATGCTTAACAGCTGACAGAGTTTGATTTGTTACTACCTTTCCTATTACAGACTGCCTACAAGCTCACAAGAGCCTTTGAAAAGAGACTGTCCAGCTCTGTATCTGGTTATAAATGGATATGAAACTCCTTTGAAATTCTTTGAAACTTCTTACTGCTGCTTGTCCACATGGAGCCAGTGAAGGTTTCCAGTGAGGCCGTCACACCTGAGACTGAGTAACAATGGCTTAGCAGGGGTATCTCAAACCACAGTTATCTTCCCATTTGCTATGTGTCCTGGAAGACCCAGTGATGAAGAGGTTCATATAGTTCATCTCAAATCCTGTAAAACAGGTCATACAAGTCCTCCTCTCCAATAAGGACTAAACTTTAATAACATTAAATCTTACATAATCACAAATATTGTTATAGGTGGCAGGTGTACTTAGGCTTGAACTAGAAAAGCAGAATGAAGTGTGTGCTTTCTTTTTTTGCCTTTCCAGGAACAGGTCAATTTTGTTCCAAGATAAACTAGACAGTTCTTTGAAGTATGACAATTAAAGAAAAAAAAAAAAAAAAAAAGGTTGGAATGGAGAAAACTCTTTGTGTCTAAGAAGTAGACAGCAGGAAAAGCTCTCCAAGATGTGCTTTTCATCCTAAAAGACAGATTATGACATGATGAAATCACATTTAGACAAGCTGTCCTGATACTCAGAACACAGTTGTCATAGTAACAGAATTTATTTATCCTTTTCTTCCTGATCCAATCAAAAAGAAATACAAACAACTGGGGACATACAGGGAAATTGTTCCCAATTACTACTGCTTACCTTCACACTCCTCTTCTGAAAGGCCTTTTAATACACAAATAGGTAGCCAAAACTCCTTTCTGTCATTGTCTCATACATGTTGGAGTAAAAAAATTAAGGTTTTTTTAATGCTCATTAGTTATTTACCTTTGATTATTTTTTTTATATCTTTCTGTGTACTCACCTGAAGTACCTCTTATTTACCATAGGCAGTATTTCCTAAGGCAGACTGTAGCAGTTCCAGTACTCAGGTTAGGACAAGCACAGCTAATATTTGCTGTATTAGTTCCTTTACAGATTAGAGCAATAAACAGACTCTTTTCTGGCAAAGGACAAGTGATTATGTATTAGTATTTTGGTGAGGATGAGCTCTGCAGTGTGTTCCATCAGCAGCAGTGATACAGCACAGTAATCTGTCAGCTGAGGGAGACAGGCCAAACTACAATGCTAAGTCCAGAGTTAATGGTAAAAATTCCATTGTTTATTAAAGCCAGCTATTAATCCTCTGACTTGCACTGGAAAAACTCCTGTGTTGACAAAACTGCCTTCCATGTTGCCACAGCTTCTGCTGCAGGACAAGAGCGGAGCGTGGGAAGCAGGAGCTCAAGATGGACTGTGCTGTGCTGAAATCTCTCAGTGCTGTGGGGTCCAGTGTTGGGAGTTTGCTACCAAACAGCTGCAAGGCAACACAAAAAAAAAATTGATCTTGCAAGTGTCTCAGGACCTTCTGTGGCTTAGGAAGTGATCCAGGCAAAACACAGAGGGTTTAGTTTTACAGAAATGGAGGCCAAGAAGTTCTAATACTGCTTAGTCAAGTAAGCATGCACAAAGGAGTTTTGGGAGTACATCACCATCCCAGTGCACTATGCTTAGCCATAGGGAACCTCAGGATGCAAAACTGCTACTAGAGAAAACCTGTTTGCATTAACAAATGTTAATCTCATTTGGCATTTCTTGTGCTTCCTTTTAAAAATAGTCCACTTTCTCCTTACAGAGAAGAGCAAAATACGTTTTTTTAAGTACTCCACCAACATAGCATTTAGTTCTGAAGGACAGTTTTGGTTTTTCATTTCATTCAGGTTTGGGGTTTTTTTTTCATTTTTACATAATGTTTGTTTTAATTTAACAATATTTCTTAAGGATGTCACAGAACAATAAACTGACATTGTCCTTGTAGTCTTTTCATCCTTTTTAAACTATTTCGTCCTTTGTTTAATGTGAGCTCTATTTTCCTCACTTAAGTACAAGAATAATGGGTTCTAACTTTCCTACCTCCATGTTTATTTTCCATTAGTAAGATTTAGCCTCTAAATCCATTTGCACTTGCCGAATTACCCCAGGCTTTTTCTTCTTAAACTCACACAGCTTTACTTTGTATTTCACTTTTGTTCTTCAATAATCTAGAAAGAAACAATTATCTTACCGACATCTATGGTGGTTAAAAACAACCACAAACAAAGAAAAAGACCAAAAAAAACCCCCATAAATCACTTCTGAGTAACTTTAATGTGATGTTATAACAGGACTTGATTTTTTTTTCCATGTTGGACATGGAAAACATTTTTTCCAGGTGAATTTGAAAAAATCCAAGAGACAGCACTAATGACTCAAAGCTAATACTGTCTTAAACAGAGTTAAAAATGAAACAAGTTAAATATTCCATCTTGCATAGAGTTTTCTGAATTACTCTTTTCTGATGGCAATTCTAGCATAGAAACTGGTTTGTGAATTTTAAACAGATTAAACAGGTTGGTTTTTACACAGGTTGGGTTTTTTCCCTATAAAAAGATGTGCTTTTGTGAATTTTATCCGCATGGATAAATTGCTGAAGGATGGACTAAAAACATTCTGAAGTAATTCTTGAGGTATGGAAAACCACTGTAGTAAATTTCTTGGTGAAGGATTTCAATGTCTTTGGATATAATCTGCTAAAAAATACAATTAAGTGTTTACATGTATTCTTTTTGAAAAAAATAGGTATTTTTGTCCCAATGGTAAAAACCCATCACATACCCTTCGCTTTCCAGATATAACACAAAATTATATACAGTTTAACTCTTAATTTTATCATTGCTGTTTCATTCAACATGGGAGTTGAAAAGGACAAAGCCAAGTTTACTTTCTTCAAAGGAGTTCAGATCTGAGTAAACATTTATCCACATTCAGTAATCACAGAGATTTTGAACAGTACCTATATGCAGGCAGGACATGAATGTTAAACTTAGCCAAAATTCATAAGGGAACTACAACTCCTACTTTGATTTTTAGGTTTTCAATATTTTCACAATGGCATCTGTTCTTTCACCAATTTTGGAAAAACAAACACTCCATTAAATTACTTTCTATTAGCACTTTAAAAAAATTGCATGCTATAGTACTTCTCCACCTCTACCACAGAAGGACCAATTTTTTCTGGAATCTTTCTTCTTTCTGATTTCAGGCAAGCTATGTCTATCTTCTCATCTCTGTATCTAAGGGCAGCTCGGGCTCACACCACCTATCTGGACCCCTTGAAGACTGTTCCTCACTCCCAAGCTGAGAAGCTCTTGAACTAGCAAGAAATTAAATGCACTGAAACCAAAGAGGAAATGGATAAAAACGTTTTTTACACACTAATTTATACATTGTTATTTAAATACATTTTTATTAAAACATTTGCTTTTAATGATTTGTAGAAATCCACAACCTTGGAGCCATTAGAAGCTGATTACTTGCTTCAAAGAGGTAAAAGGAAGAAAAGGTACATTCTGCTTTGGCAGAATTTTTTTTCTCACTTTTAAAATTAACTGGTTGAATTCACTAAGTTATTGTGAACTTGTCAAGATTCTTCACTTTGTCCCTTTTAAAGAATGCTTTAAAGAAAACTACTTTCATAAACAGACAGTAATCACAGATAAAGGTTCAGCATGCAGCGAAGGGCTGAAGTACAGGGAAACCACAAGGAGCAAACAGGTGTTACGAGATTGTGCTTTTAAGAAACTACCCACAGAGACAACAGTGAGTGCAGATGAAAGACTACTTGAAACTGAACAAGAACTAAAATGCCACGGCTACAGTAGTTTTAGATCACCTAACAGACAGATACAATTTCAAGTTCACATTCAGTATAAATGAAACAATATGCCTGTGATTTTGCAGAGAGGCAAGCTGCAGCACAATGCCTGAACTCTCACAGAAAGCCTGCTGAGCTGATACCAGGGCACGACTGACTCGCTCAGGAATTAGGCACCAGATTTTAAAGTCTTGTGTTCATACATTGGGTGGTCTGCAAGATGAGTGGAGCAGGAGGATTGGTATCTGTGTCTGTGAAGATAGAAGGAAAACTTCTCTACCACTGGCAATATTGAGCAACACCATTAATAAAACTTTGCCTTTTGGAATCTGTTGCCAGCTTCTTCACCCAATAGTTCAGTTGTCACTGAAACGCTCAGAATCCCTCTCTGTGAGTCTCTGTGTGAGAGTGAGAGGCAGATTCAGAAACTGTCACACTCAGAGAAAGGCCACTAGCATTTCACACCCATTTCTTTCATTTGCTAGCTTTTCCATAACAGAACAGCAGAGTGCACCAGCAGCTAAGTTTATTTCAAGGTTTACCCCTTAGTTACTTAATACATACATGACACTGTAAGGACTTTTGTATATGCCCTTTATCACAGGATTCTTAACACATACATATTTATTGGAGTCAGGATTTGTCTTGCATGGTCTCCAATCCAGCTTTTACTTAAAACTACAGGAATATATGTGGAATATTTATAAAAAGAGGTCTTTCTCAGGTTTAACATGCATTATGATTATGGGATTCTTGGCTTTCTCAATGTTTTAAGCCAAAAAACAGTGGTGTAGGATTTAAACTATTTTAGATGTTAGGCAGATGCTTGGTAACTAATTTGTGCAAGAAAGTTTTAACTGTGATCAAATAAATGTGCATAACAAAACAAATGCACCTAATAGTCCATCCAGCTTCATTAGTGAAATGTGCAGAATCTTGCTGTGTCTGCGGAGAATAGGACTTACCATGCTGCATGTCTTCTGCTCTTTACAGCCTTTCCTCTTAAATTACTTTGATGCCCAGTCCATTGTAATACAACATAACATTTCCCAGAAAACCAACTGCCACATTTCCATAATTCAGCCATAAAAAGAGTTCCCAAATTCATATGTACTTCTGACAGTTAGTAACAAGGTATCATTGTAAGGATTTCAGAGATCAAACTACAAATTTCCATATATAATTTGATATATTTTCATTAAGTATTTCATATTAATAAGGAACATTTGTATATATGTTTTCCTTTTGTTTGTTCATTTAACTTATATTTGGCAAAAAAAAAAAACCCATCAGGCCATAACAAACTTCAACATAATAAAGATCCATGGGATCAAACATGTAATAGAAAGTGACCTTCCTCTGTCACTTAAAGCTCCTGCTCTTACTAAGAATCCACCTTGGGAAAGATACTGACTTTATTGTTTCTGCTGGCTTTTCTTTCTGTTTTACACTTAGGCTGTTTTGTCTGGATTAGCTCTTCAGGGGTATTCCCCAAAGGAGGCAGGAGTCGCTTCTTATTGTTTCGGTTTTCTGAGAGCCACTGTGGAGGCAGCTCAAAGGGTCCAAAACCAAACTGCATGGCATACTTATCATTTACTGTATCAGCTTCTGTGGGCACAGCTGGGGCCACCTGAGCTGCAGAGTCTGCAATTGTCCGTGGTATAAACCTGTGAACCGAAGTCTGTCCTAGCTCTAAACCAGTGGTAGGAATTTCTTTCCGTTGAAAGTCACCAGAGCCAATGGATTTGGTCTCATTCTCCTCATCTTCCATGGGCTTGAAGATTTGTTGTTGCCCGATATGAAACATCTCCAGAAGCTGGCTTCCCGAATGGACACTGGGCTCCAGGTTATCGTCTGCAATACCACCAGAGCTGACAATGTTTCTCCTGCTAAACCTTTGGTGCAGCTGTACTACTGTCCCCACTAAGCACTTCCGTACTGATTTGTTAACAGTTAAAAATAACAAAGGGTTGGCCAGCAAAGAGACCTTGGGCAACCAAATAGCGGTGAGGAGCAAGAAGACTGAAATATCTGAAATATTGAGTATGGTGCGGTAAATCACCAAAGTCACATAGGGAACGCTGCAGAAGATAAATATCATAACCATAGAAAGCAGCATGATGTGGAGCTCAGCTTCTCGCTGGGAGGCATATGGGATAGAAACTGTATTTTGAGGGGTCCTTAATGCAGCTATGATGACTTTTCTCTTCTGGCTGGCACTCAGCGCTCTGCGAATAAGAATCATAAAGAGAAATACCACAGCCACCGGTACAATCACAGTGGTGATATTGTAGATGACAACATATATCAGGTGGCCAAGGGAGTAACTCCAAGATTCAGAGCAAGTGGACATGGCATAAATATCAGACACATTGGTCACAGCAAATACTGGAATGCTGGCCACTATTGCATGGGCCCAGATATAGATAACCAGGTCTCGGGATTTTGCATCAGATATTTTTCTTTCCAGAGGGTATAAAACAGAGTAGTATCTGTCAAAAAAAAAAAAAAAAGTTATTTTCACATGCATACTGCTTATTAGAAACCTCTCAGGAGCCATCTGAGCATAACATTCCAAATCCCTAACTGGGTTGCCAACTGACTACCTCTTTATGAAAGAAAAACAAAACAAAAACCACAACCCCCCCCCCACACCCCCAAGGTCTGCCTTTGCAGGTCTGTCTATAGAAAAAACCTGAATATTTAAATGTCAAGATCACATTTCTGGTGGTGAAAATTTCTTTCAATACATCATTTTGGCTGATGCATATGAATATTATTTTTAAGATTTCACCATTTACTTACTTGTAAACTAGACAACACATTGCACTCAAAATTTCAAAACACATGATGGAGACACATGCGACATTCAAAGACCAGACTCATAGTTTTTAAAAGTTGCTTTATAACAGACTTTTTCTGGATATTTGGAAAAAGCTGTTGGTCACAGATTACATGTATCCATCTATTAGAAGTACAATGGTGTTTTGCTTTGCACAAGCTGTGGTTGGCAAACCCTGAGCAAAGGTGTTGCTGAACACTGAACACTTTTGTGAATGTAAAAAAACAAAAATAGTGTATCTCTGACATACACTTCAAATTTCAGACACTGATTGCTTACTACTGGAGTACTGCTGAGGACTTTTAAGCTCACAGAGTTTTCGTGGCAGACCAGACTTTTCACATTTATCATTATATGTGATAGGAGTTTGTGCTTTTTCTGAGGCAGATCACAAGTTCTCATGGAGAAGGGTAAATGATATGCTGCTCCAGTGGCAACATTGGTGTGCACTACAGATAGTGATACCACATTTATCACGACAAAGGGAGAAAGAAGAAAGAAAAATCCAGGATCATAGCAAATTGTCCCCATTACCTGTCAAGAGCAATGGCTGGAAAACTAAGGATGGTCACTGAGCAGAAGACTTTGTGCAGAAACTTGGCAATTCTGCAGAAGAGCATCGTATAGATCCACCAGCAGCAGTGTGGACTGGCACTAAGAGCAATGTCAAAAGGCACACAGACCAGGCTGGCACAGATCCCCGAGCAGGCCAAATTCTTAATGAACCGGTTGGTTACAGATTTAAGTAGCGATGTTCTGCAAGTTGACCACAGCACCATGATGTTACCTGCGAGTAAAGACAGGAAGCATAAAAAAAGGAAAACAGGCAAATAACTAACCCCAGGCCCCAGTAACAATAATCTTAACAAATTTGAATGTTCCCTAGTACTGCAAGTGAAAATAATTTTTTGGAATTTTCCAGGTATCACTGATTTGGATCATGATGCTGCTCAAATTAGGAAGCCTGTAAGGGCTAGTGGCTTTATGAATCAGAAGGCTGAAAACAATTACACCCCAGCTATCCCCTCCCAGCTCCTGGTAACGAATGAACTAGGGGATTTCAGAGGCAAATGCCTAAGAAAATTATCCAAACCATATTTTTAGATACTTATGTTGATTCCTGTATTAAATGGTCCATCCTGAATATTCAAATACAGAAATTGGTTAAAGTGTTCATACAATATTTATATATATTAATATTTAATAAATAGTACAGAATTCTTTTTTAGAGATAAAAATACATTAAGTAAATACAGATACAATTAAAATATAAATGTAAGTATGTAGTTTAATCTGTTTGTAAGTAGATCACAGCAGCTTGCTTTTTTTTTTTTTCACTGACCACTTCAATGGCACAGACAGGCCTGTGTAAAGCCACACCCAGAAGAAATCTATCTTTCCCCCTCCCCCAGGACATTCTCTAAGTACATAGTAACAAAACAAATGGGACAAGCAAAACGGAAAAAAAAAAAATACTTGATGCATGTAGCTTCACAGAAATACACACAGAATGCAACCTGCTGATTTGGATATTCAAGATCTACACATTCATTTCAAATAGGGTGGATGGACAGCAGCGAAACAGTGAAAAGTACAGGGAAAAAAGCCCAGGATTAGCTATGGCAGTATTTTTCCCTTATCACTGCATTCCATCCAAGTCTCAGAAAGAAATATCGTATGACAGACACATCGCAAGTTCTCCATCACAAATTTCCCAATGATTCTATCTTACACAACAACAGTGCAAGAGTAAATTAAGTGATCTGATCTTACACCACGGGCCTCTTCTAATGCATATCAAAATACCATAAAACTCACAGAATTTTCTCTCTCCTTTAAAAATCTGTCTCTAGAATGATCATAGAATGACAGATAGTTTGGGTTGGAAGGGACCTTAAAAGATCATCTTGTTGCAACCGCCCTGCCATGGGCAGAGACAATTTCCACTAGACCAGGTTGCTCAAAGTCCCATTTAACCTGGCCTTGAACACATCAGGGATGGGGCATCCACAATGTCTTTGGACAACCTGTTCCAGTGCCTCACCACCCTCACAATAAATAATTTATTGCTAATATCTCATTTAAACCTGCCCTCTTTCAGTTTAAAGCCATTTCCCCTTGTCCTATCACTACATGTTCTTGTAAAAAATCCTTTTCTAACCAGCTCTCTTGTAGCCCCCTTGAAGTACTGGAAGGCTGCAGTAAGGTCTCCCTGGAGCCTTTTCTTCTCCAGGCTTAACAACCCCAACTTCTTTAGTCTGCCTAGATCAAATGCTTCAGCCCTCTAATCTGTGGAGGCAAGGATCTCTGCGAGCACAGCTGAGTGGGGCACACTCAGGTAACATCACCTAACAACATCGTGTAACCTAGTCCCAGCTTTCCAACCCTGACTTCACAGACATTCTTTTTCTCCTTTATTTGATTTCTCCCAAAGCTGTACTATGCAGTACCACCAGACCAGTCAAAGCACAGCTACCAGCATACAAATACTGCTCGGCAAGACAACTGCATTTATTCTCTGCAGCTGGACAGCATGCAAAGTAGAGTTTAGTTTCCCACCTCTGAGCAAAGTTAAACTGCTCTTATTGCAGAACATATCAACAGCCACTTTGTGCATACTCTATATTGTTGACACTTACCAGAAGTTCTTTTGAGTTGAAGTGCAATTATTTATGTGGCAGATTTGTTAGCATTTTTGTTACCTACAAATAGACATAATGAGAGAAAACAGCATCTTAAGCTGCTGATTGAAATATGGAAAAGCAGCTGCAGTCCCCCAACACTCCTCTGTTGACATTAACATTCTTTGCCTTGATTTGTCCTCCAATCAATAAAAAAACCCAAGCTTTCATGTATTAAGTAGTTTTCCTATGGCTGTCCATGTAAAATACCAGCAAGTTCATATGCTTGTTCACATGGCCAATGTGCATACCAAGTGGCAAGTACCAAGAACTAGCAAAAAGTCTAGTTCTGCTTCTTGATAACACAGCACTGTTTCAACAGAAGCATGCAATATTAAATTTAAAATCTGCCTCACAGACCTCCTATTTCAGTCTGCAGTACCAGAATGTCATTTGGGATTTAATTTTCTATATATTGCGTCATGTGTCTTATGCAAATTCCTTTTTGATACTGACAAAATACTGAGTTGAGTTACATCTCTACTATCTGATGTATTTTAAAGAAGGGAATCGTCACCTGGTTTTGGCAGGTGCTTTGAGCTCGACAATGTATTCCTCGGCACTATTCAATCAGTTGTATTTAAAGCTTTCTAAGTGGCTAGGAGATACTCTGTCAATCAAACAACTTGCTTTCAAAAATATCTCAAACTCTGCAGCAATTAGAAAGTACTTCTAACAGTAATAACATATTTTTACAATGCCCTCGAGAGGGGAGAAAACAGACTTTCGTTGTGTGGTTTTGTTTGTTTGTTTTAAATTAATTTAGATCTTTCATCTAGTTACAATTGCATTGATTTTATAACATTAATTCCCAAGCAAGTTTCATCTTCATTAGAATTAGTATAAATTAAGAATGGAAAACTAAAAGAAATCAGAAGTGTTTTCATTAATACTTCAGAAGCCTCTAGAGACCTACTGAGCTGCTCTTCAGGGTCCTGCAGAGGAGCTTCATTCAAGACTCCATAGTCTCAGCTGTTGAATTACTTCTACAAATTATGTCATTTATACATCAGAGAGTTACAAGGAAATTAAATTAGCTCTGGTTCTGACTTAGGAAGAATGAAGTGTGAAAAAAAGTATTGGTTCAAAGACGAGGAGGAACTCTTTAAACAGATAAAATAAAATCAGAGTCTGAAAGGCAAAAAAGGATAAGCAGACAGAAGTGTCCACTTGGGACACTGGAAAATTAGTCAGGGAATATCCCTCAGGGAAATGTTATTTTTTCATTTGCAACTATGATTTATCTATTAATAAACTGCTCTAATGAACCAGATCAGCTTTAGTATAGGCTGGTAGATTTTTGTGCTGATGCCTTCAAATCAAGTATTTCCCTTCATGCATCCCAAAGCAGAGGAAAAATTACACCGGAATCTTTGCGTGGCATTAAATACAAGAAGCTGTGGAACAAAACTGCAAACATTTCCCATTTCATTGTGCCTCAATTTTCCCCAGCAACTTCTTTCCATGGAAGAGAATAACAGTGTTCCAGGCAACAGGGCAATTCAACAAGCTGTTGTGCTCTGAATAGCAATTGTGCTCTGAGTCTTTTCACAATGTCTAGAGGCTCTTTTCCACTCTCCAAGTATTAGTCATTTACTGATGAACCTAGGAAAATTTTATTCTCTTTAGATTACAACTGTACTGGGCTTTTGCACATCCTCACAGTGGGCAAAGCTGTCATTTTCTACCATAGGTTAGCTCCAGAAGGGTTTCTGCTGGATCATTAGTCTAGAGCTACATAACCTTGGATGCAAACTTCCCATGGGGTTTGTACTGGTTAGCTGGGGGACATCCAAGAAAAACTGGAGTGAACAACCAGCTGGAAAATACAGCATCTTGCAATTTCCTGTAAGTCAATGCTGTCAGAACATGCATGACATTTATAAGAGATCACATTTCACAAAGCATATCCCATATTGCCAAGTTCCACCATATATGCAGAAAGATGAAGAGTTTTCAATTTAAAAAGGAAAAGCATATCTTTGGTCATCTCAGAGAGCTGTACCTACATAAAACACGACACCTGACATTACCTGACAACCTTCTCAGTATACAGACTGACTGAGCAGGACACAAAAATCAGGCTTAGAATAGAATAGCTGAAGTTGGAAGGGGCCCAGTGAGGTTCTTTGACTCCCTCAAGACTGCCTACAACTAAACCCTATGACTAAGAGCATCATCCAGACACTCCCTGAACCCTGTCAGGGTTGATGCTGTGACCACTTCTCCAGGGAGCCTGTTCCAGTGACCAATCACCCTCTTGTAAGGTAAAGAACCTCTCCCTAATGTCCCATCTGGGCTTCAGATGCAGCTTGATTCCATTTCCTTGTGTCCCACTCCTGGTCACCAGAGAGGGGAGATCAGCACCTCCCATTCTGCTGCCCTCCTTGAGGAAGGTGTAGACTGAAATGAGGTCACCCCTCCACCTTCTCTCCTCCAAGCTGAACAAACTAAGTGACCTCAGCTGCTCCCCATAAGGAGCTCACCTGTGCCTTTGACCATTTCTCCAAGTGAAAACTAAATGTGAAATATTAAAGGTAACCACTGCAAGAGAAGCAGCTCTTTTCACATTAGAAACATGTTTAAAGCCTGCCGAGTCAGAATTTCTTTTATTCTGTTATTATCATAACTATCAATATTCAATAACTCTCCATGTACTATATACCAACTAACTCTATTGTACAAGATTGAAAAGATGATTGTTTTTAGTCATCCCCTACTTTTTTTTTAATTGAGAAACATCATAGATAAGCAGCCACACAGTACTTTAAGTTGCACAGAAGTACACTGAGAAAGTAAATACAATGGTTCACCACAGCATGCTGCCCAGAAATCCTTCTAGCCTTTACTGTGGTTCAAGTTCACTGAATCTGCAAACATTAACCTTCTCTGACCACGAAATGGTTATCAGAGTACATTAGTCTGATTCAGAGCAGCAAAAATTACTTTTGCTCCCCTTCCAATTTGTACTGCTTGAATTTCACTGCCAGATGCGATATGTTGATGCAGGCATCAACAGCTGAGATAGTCCTGAAGTACTAGCTTTTAGCAATACTTCAAATAATGTGAAAGAGTCTTAAAAATACCTTTAACAAGCAGAAGTAAGATCACCATGGAAACCAGAGACAGTTATCTTAAGAAATCCATTTGCCATGCAGTCATCCAAAAAAACAAAAATAAATACTGCTTTTTGTCAATTAATTCACGGAACTCAATCCATTCACTTGGTATGACATCCATCTCACATTTTTGTTAAATTTAATCAGCACACAACTGAATCAAAACAAAGTCCACACTCCAGAAACATCCTCCTCCTCACAACATGCTGTCCTCTGCTTGCTCACTTCCCTCCAGAGCAGGGTTCCAAGAATCCAGCCAGCCTTCCTAGCAGAGAGCCCTTGCGTACCCACCCACACTGCCTGCATTGTCACAGGGAAGGAGCTGGCAGCCTTATTTATGAAAAAAACAAAAAACAAAAACAGGAAGCCACAAAACAGGTTAGAAACTAGGCTTTAGCCATTAAAACTGTTCATTAAAAACTAACTGAACAAGTCACAGTTTCTGTGAACACGGTGAATGGGAAAAATTCTTACGTTGAAACAGCAGTGATCAAATTCTCAACTCTCCAATACTATTTATTATTGTTTTTCAAAGTATTTTGAGGAAGGTATTTTTGAGAGAACTTACTCTGACAAACCACACTCCAAAAAAGTGATTAATTGGAAATATTTTTGGTACCCATGATACGTAGCCATAAAATATTCTTCTTATTGATAAGTAAGTTTACCTATTCATTTCCAGAAAGAATATGGATATGTCAGGATACATTTTGGCTTACACAGCTTGAAAAAAATGTGTAAATTTATCACAGGATCATAGAATCACAGAATGGTTGAGGCTAGAAGGGACCTCTGAAGATCATGTCAGGAAAACCCTACTCAAGCATGGATAAATTTTTGCAATTCTTTTATAATTCTTAATAATTCTTTCTATATTAGTTTGAAGAACTGTAGTTATGAGACTGATGGAATAACCTTTACATAAAAACAAAAAGTAAACTTCTTGAAACCAAATCCAACCTTTTCTAACATTTTTGCTACCAACTTCAAAATTCAGTGATAAAATAACAATTGCAGTCCAGTTAAAAATAGTGGGGAAATATTTGTCATTTTAGTACATTTCTTTCAATTTTAGTTTGTGCATGTGCATATGTGCAAACAAGTGTTTTATATCCAAAATTAAGTGTCTGCTGCAAATTAACTACCTTGGAACAAGGTTTGCTGTCTGCCAAACTTTTTCCTTTCACAAAACAGGTGAAGTCCCTAATTTTAAAATGTTTCTCCTGTTCTCAGAATTCTCATTCACACATTCCTACTTTCATCATAACTACTGATTCAGAAGTATAATTATGTAAGAGATTTATCAGGTTAAATGAACTACACAACACAGGAGTTTTTCCAGCACAGGGAAGTTTTCCTGCAGAGTGTTTCAGCATAGATTTAAATTATATTGGAAGCCCTTTCATTTTAAGTGTGATACTTGTCTACGTGGTTTCTGTTCCCAGCAATGTATAGTTAAAAGGTAGGAAAGGCTTTATGGAAGGAGCTAGTTCATAGCAGCTTAGTCTCAGAAAGTGAACAGAGATTTCCTTGCAGGTATGACAGGTATGTCACTGGCTTTTGTTGCAGCACCACTTATTCTAAGTCCAAGGCCACAACCTGCCTACATAACTACTTAACTGGCAGCTGCTACTCTGACTTGCTCTGAAGGTGCAGCAAAGGCAGAAAACATATATGAGCAAATTTTAAATTTGCTTACAGCTTATATAAATATACTTACAGCAAGCATAACTTCTGTGATGTTTTTAATGTCAAAATCACTATGTTAAATTGCCATTAATATACTTCCAGTGTGACTTTTTTTTTCCCACTGTTATTCTTTGTATCTGATACGTTTATTGTCTGTAGGGAGATTCTAAAGTAACTACATCTTGCTAATGGTCTTGTAGGCCCACTTTTATTTCTTTCAGGTATGCTTATTTGAAGGAAGGTAAAAAAGCATTGCACTGGTCATCTTCCAGTTCTTCATACCCCATACCACTTTTTCCTGACTCACCTTTTGTATTTGCTATCCCACTAAATGGAAAGAATTTCTACACAGGAACAATAATTTTCTCCCTTTTGATTAACTATGGTACTTCAACAGCCATCAAGATCATTTAAGCCAATCAAGCAAACAAGCAAACCCACTGATTTTGCTAATGTACACTTGACTTGCCTGACTTCCTGGTCTCTATTTTAAAACCAATCTCCTCAAAGAAGCTGAAATTCTTCAAGATTCTTGGAAGGAAAAATGCTTAGAGAATATTGCATCTGCAACTTCAGAACCATGGATTTGTTCCCATGTCAGGAAAATACGGCAGCAAAGTGTGGCCTTACCTTTCAAACCTAAGCTAGGAAATTGAAAAACATGTCCAGATGTACTGTCCTAACCATAACAGGAATATAAAGTATTTCCAAAATTAGTAACTTTTTGAATCACAGTACCTAAGGGACCAGCCTTAGTACAAAAATGTAACCAAATTTTTTAAACCAAGGATTTTACATGATATCCACAAGAGTTCTCCATGACAGAGAGACCAATGTTTCAATCAATTCTACAGACAAAGGAAATACGAGGAACAGATAGAGAAGAGGAAAATATATTGAATGCACACATCATCAACGTATGTGAAATCATTAGCAGAAGTCTGGGCCTGAATCTCCTTTGCTAACAAAGGATCATATCTAGTGAACCCCCTGGCTTACACAAGGCTTCACGCCAGTCGCCCTCAGAGAGGAAATCTAAAGCAGCCAGTGAAACACCACAAGGCCCAGAATGCAAGTGAAGGCAGTAATCTTTCTCAACAGACAATCTGTCTATTCTTCACCATCCTTGGCACAAGAGGAATAGCCATTATCCCTTTGTTTTATAAAGCAATCAAAAAAGGACTGTTTTGAACATGTATTGTCATGAGAGGACTGTGTCAAGCAGCAAGGTGATTTACTTGAGCAACCCTGACCACTGTGCTGAATCTAACAGCAAACAGAAGCCTTAACACAGGAAACAAGCAGGTTTTAAGACTTGTTTTTAAATAACACTGCTGTATGCCTCTTTGTACCTCTTTGTTTGCAGAGAGCCTACAATCACTTTTGTTGGTGACCTCCCTATGGCTCTTCAAATGCACCTTTTTTGTCTGGCTTCCCACAAGCACCTGCAATTCATGGCAGGTTTGTTGGTCCCATTATTAAGAATGTAAGGTCACAAAGATGGGACATCTTCTCACATCACAGATGATTCATTCAGAAAGCCAGCCCTAGTCCCTAACAAGGTTCTTTTAGGAGGAACCTGCAGGACCTCATAATCTCTGCAGGACATGCCAAGGGCAGATCCAGGAGGAGACTGACAGGTTTGCACTTGTGAGGCTGTGAAAAAAATTGCGTTTTAGTGCAGCTCCAGCATTTGGCTGTAAGCTGCTCCACCATCAACAGCTGACAGGAGCAACTTCCCACCTTCCACACTCCACCTGATGACCGCCTGTGCTGTTCAGAACCTTATTCTCTGCCTTCACCCTTATGTCCACCCTTACACAAAATGCTACCAGACCAGAATGTAATGCAGATATGGTCCAACAATATCATGCTTATGCAAAATTATTTTTTCTGCATCCAGTACTTTTCTAGTTGTTCACCCAAGATTTTCAGACAAAACTTATGAAAGAAATTAGTTGCTACACCATATTGTAGTATAGTGGGTATGTGAGATCTATGCAGCGTATACAACCAAGAGGACAATTTTAATTTTACTAAATTACTGGGTAGCTGGTTTCCCCTGGCTTACTTATTGAAGAAAAAATGAGATGTATACAAAATTTAAAATTAATGACCCTTAACAGAGAGCAAAATTTTAAAAGCCTGTGATAATTACTAGTAGTTGGAAGACAGACTTTATCTTTTGTTTGGAAATTGAGTCTATCTTGCACTCTTGATTAAAAAAATTACTACCTGTTAGCACCAATTTTCATCCCCCATTACAGCTGAAATTAGGGAGTTTGTAGCTGAAAGATACCACACTAACAGCTATTTCATAGAGCAGAAATTATTTCTGGACCAACCTCACAGTCCTGTGACTTCTTTTTGCTCTATACAAACAAGATAGATCTGACATCATTCCTGCATTAGTTTGCCAGTGCTTCGCTTTCTCCAAGTGCCAGTTTACTAGAAACAAAATTTTATTTTTATACAGTTTTGCCATGCAACCATTCACAAGGTCACCAGCTGGGCATATTTGCTCTTCATTTCTCAAACACAGATGTCTTCAGACAGGAGTTATATATGCCTAATACATCCTGTGCAGTGGGATTAATTTACATTCTATTTAGAAACAAACTTTTTTCCCTCCTTGACAGCTGACTGTAATGAATGTTTCTCTCCACTCCTCCCAGCCCTGTAAATGTACTCAAGTCATACCCACCAAGAGTAAGAAATTAGATCTGGGGACTTTAACACACATCTGAATAATCAGGATTTATTAAAAAAAAAAAAAAGTATGATCCTAAATCATATACTATTCTAAAAATCACATGGAAAAATATTCTATTTGGTTACCAAAGTGTGGCATTTCTCTGAAGAAATATGGAAGTATGGAACCAAATCAGATTTATCCTGTCTGTCAAAAAGAAGTGTTCCCATGGGATAACTCTGGGCAGGCAAGGTGGTTTACTGTTAAGATGAAGGCATTTCTGGCCTGACAGAATGCAAGATGTGGGGTTTGGCTTGATTTGTTTTTTGTTTTCTTAAAATATATAGAAGCTTGAAGTATAATTTTAGATTTTTTTTTTTATCAAGCATTTCACTTACAGAGTCAATTGTTGACAGAGACTCTCCCTAGATTTCTTCTCCCTTACTTTTTTACAGTCTTCCACAATACTCCAGTATTGGAATTCTGTATTGTCCACTCCCAATCTGCTTTCTTTTACTCTTTTCATAACTGAATTCCCTTTTCTTTGCTCAAAATCCTCCCAGCAAGACACAGTTCACAGGTCCATTCTCTGTAAAACAGCACTGTTAAACCCAAAATAACACTGGGCTTAGTGAAACGGCCTCAACTTTTCAATCGTCAAATGCCTTCACAGGAAACACTGAAAAAAATTAGCATTAGTACTTAACACCTCCATTCAATTAAAAAAAGCCAGGAATACAGCTCATTAGGACTGATGGCTTAGAATTCAGAACAACAGGCAAATTCCCAGGATTCACTGTAGTAAATGGAACCAGAATAAGATACAAAAACTGGAGAAACATTGAAATTTTTCTTGACCTTAGGAATATGAATTCTTTTTGAAATTCCAAGTCTGGACACTGTCTAGCAGCAAAATAGTTCTGATAGTAAGGTAAGCTGTAAAACTGCCTAACAGTCACCCAAAATACAACTCTGACATGTGGAAAGAGTTTTTAACTTTTCTTTTATCTTCCAATAATCCAGATGACTGCTATACTGGCAAAGGAAGAGAATATGGTTAGTTTTGCTTTAAACCTCCTTTTCTTCCCTAGTGTTAGAAATACAAGTAGATGTCCATATTTGAACTTCATAAATTGCTGGACACAGCAGAAGATAATGTACCCTGAAAGTTGCCATAACATTACCAGTACTTTGCTGAATGTTACTTTGCACTAGTGCAGCGATGCACGACCTATCATGCACTGATGGCTCCTCAAACTCACTCATCAATGACCTGCATGCAGTATATCATTTTAAACTTTTTTGTGTTTTGCTGATAGATACAGTTGAACAGAATCTCTTTGCTGGCAAATGGAACTACTGGGCCTCTTAGCATATTAAAATCAAACTGATTTCAATATGAAAAAATGATCAAAAGCTGGAACAATACAACATAAAATTAGTTTCTAATTTTATTTTCCAAAGCTAAAAAAATATTTCACTGTCTTCCTATATATATATATATGTATGAACTGGTAGTATGAACTGGTAATATGTACTAGCCATATGCATGTAAAAATTAAATGAACCTAAGACACACAGCTAAGCCTATAAAGAACAGCAGTCTCCAGCAGAAATGAGAAAGAGGCTTCATATGTGCACATCCTACCTTTTCCACCAAAGAGGATACACAGCACACAGGCAGTGACTTGTTGGATTGGGGCAAATCAGCAAGGGGGTGCATCAAAACACAGCTTGCTGTGTTTTCCTACACACATTCACGCTCATTAGCAAAGCTTTCCACTTGCATCTTGCATCTGTTCTCTGCAGCCATCTCTAAAACAACATTTCTTGTGACACAGGCAGTAAATCCATAAATAACCAAGAAGTTGGCTGCTGCATCATTGACCTCTGCTTATTAAACATTCAACCCATTTACTGCTACAAACCAATACAAACTGCTACATTTACTGCATGTGTTACTTATATTTCATCTTTTGTATTTCTACATTTCTCACACACTTTTTCCCTTTTGCTTTCCTAAAAAAACTACCATGTCACACTGGTTGGGATGACACATTTATGTAATGGCTCCTCTCTTGTACTGAGTCATCCACTGTCAGCAGGTGAAAATGTTTCGTCTCTCTCTATGCCACATGGAAACAAGCAGAAAGTAAAAATCCAGCAATTTCTCTTGGCTTCAGGAGATGAAGTAACAACAGAAACATATGCCAGATATCTATAGTGATTTCAGCTCTTCCATTAAGGGACTAAAATGTGTCATTAGCACATGAAATAGTTCAAGTTGTACCTCCGTTGCCTGGATGCAATATTTTCAGTAATTAGTCTTGTTACCTTAAAAACAAACATACTTTGTAACTTCAGGGGAAATATGAAGAGCAAGATAAGGACTGCATATTTTAGTAGTCCCTCAAAAATCACTATGACAAATCCAAAAGGTTTTCCAAGACAGGAGAGACAAAGAAAAAGCTCCTGTATATTTAATTACAGGGGTTTTGGCATACTTCAACTTGTGACCTTAATACAAGAAAGAGTAGTGGATCCTTTTCTGAGCCATTTAGGGATTTGTCTGTGAAGACCTGCAACAGAAATACCAAGATCAGTCTGAATGAAATGCAAACAGAAGCAAATGTGTGTGAAAGCATCAGCAGAAACAATAAAGCAAGAATGATTTATTAAAAGAATGTTAAAAGAATGTCATGGATAAAACAAGGACACCACTGACAGTAATTCTTAGACCACAGTAACAGTATTACATCAAATAGAGGTAGTACAAACTAGTTCTGCTTTTTTTCTTGGTCAATTTAAGCTGTTGCACATGAAATACTAAAATTCTCCTCACTGAAGTGATTTTGATAAATTTCAGATGAAACCTTTCAGAAGTGATCAAAGATTTAGTCTTGCTTAACCACACATTATATTTGACATTGACAACATTTCAGTTGTTACAAATAGTGGTAGGAGTTGGAAAAGACCTCTGGAGATCATCTAGTCCAACTCCCTGGTAAGGCAGGTTCACCCAGAGCAGGTTACAAAGGATCCAATCCAGACAGGTTTTGAATATCTCCAGAGGAGACTTCACACTCTCTCATAGAAGAATGTTCCAGTTCTCTGTCATCCTTGAAGTAAAGGAGTTTTTCCACATATTCAGAGGGAATGTCTTGTGTTTCAATTTGTGCCCCTTATCCTGTGACTGGGCACTACTAAAAAGAGTCTGGCCCCATCCTCTTGACATCTACCCTTAAGATATTTATATGCATTGATAAAATGTCTTAAAAATGTATCTTCTCGATTCAATTGTGAGGAAGATTACTTGAATCTTTAGATTACTACTATTTCATCATTATATTCCTTGTATCAAAAATGACTGCAAAAACAACTTAATAAACACATTCACAAATACAAATGTAAAATGACTCCTTAATGAAAATTACACGGTTTTATTGTTTGGATTTGGAATGTGTTTGGGTTGTTTTATTAGATTAAGTTACTAGACATAAAAATAGCACTGGAAATAAGCAAATTTCTTATATCAAAAACATAAGATAAATTAATTGAAAAAGGTAAAAGAATTGTTTTAAAAACCCCAACATACAGTAGTGTATATGGTAAACAATGTCATAACAAAATTACTGCCAGTTTTGTTATCAAACTGTCATTGAAGTTCCAAAAGTAAACAAACCATCAGCATGCTTACACTAAGAATATACTATCAAAGAAACTTAAGTGCAAACAAATTAATACGTATCTGTATTGTATTCCTTATGTTAATTCAATCTGGATAGGACATTTTATTCAAAAACAATTTATTAAGAAAAAGCCATTCCAGAAATTCTCTTCACCTAAGAGATACTGTAATCAACGATTCAGTTATGGAAGTGCCAATACAAGCATCAGTAATGCTTCATGAGAAGGCACTCAAAGAACAGAGCAATCCACGACCAGAGGTTACCTCGACTCTTTCTGATTTTGCAGAGGGACACAACCCATTGTCAGTAACAATTTGTTTCCAGATGTGTACTGGGGAAAACCACACGAGAATCACTGCATAAACTTCAAAGGTAAGTTTAATACAAGCAAACAGAAGGCTTCACTATGATTGTAATTTTAGATTGCATAATTGTAATAATCTCTTGTATCTTGAAAATTATATAAATACCACAGGAAAAATAGCCACCTGTGTTCTAAAAGGTCTTCAATAAAATGCTTTCATTTTAGCAAACTAGCATATAGATTTCTTTCAGATTCTGTTGAAGTAAGTGATCTCTCTTTTTTTCTTTTTTTTTTCTTTTTTTTTTTTTTGCATTTAACGGGGTATTTATTACCAACAGACTGCAGCACTCCACTGCTTTCCTAGAAAAATATTCTGCACAGGAAACCATATGACAATCCTTTGCCCTGTCCTGACAACCCACTCCAATGTACAGAGAAAGCTGTAATGTTCCATATCCATGATCCATTTGATCTTTGGATCTGTGCTAATACCATAAGAGTGACACAAACTGTAATGCTGCTTTAAAAGCTTTAATTTATGAGAATTGCATTCCGAAGCAACCTCTTTTCTAAGAGCACAGTAAAGGAAGACTTCAGCAGTCAAGTAACAAACTTGAAATTTAAACAGCATGTGATCAAGACTGAAAGCAAAGAAAGAAAAAATGAACAGTTCACAGTATTCTAGTGAGAGTCTACAGTTGCCTCTGGTGCCTACTCAATTAAAAATTAACTTCAGAAATTATCTCTATAACACTGCAAAAACAATCACTGCATCAGAACTCAAAGGTATTATTAAACCTTGACTCATTCACCTATCACTTGTCTGAACTACTCAACAGAGCACAGTGGAACCTGCACACTGAGGAGAGCAAGGCACCGCAACCTGCATCCTCAAGCAGAGTTTACATGACTTCCCTGATTCCTCTAAAATTATTTTTAGTGGAGATTATTCATTTCTTTGTTCATGCCTCGCTGTTTCAACAGCAACCAATCAAAAACTACTGGTATTTCAAGGACAGAAAAGTTAATTTACCATGTCAAGCTTTATTGGCAAAATATGCTAATAGGAATGCAACTCACAACTACAATGGTTGTATAAATTTTTCAGAAAGCATCTAGTGTGCACATCAATCAAAAAAAAGTATTGAACGATTAATGTTTCAGTTCTATATACAATAATGGTTTTAAATTCTTGATTAATAGCCTACTTATAGTAGTCTTAATCTGACTGTACAGAGTGGTTAGACTAAACAATGTATCCATTATTTCACATCTAATTTACATGTCTGAGGGTTTAGATTTTTTTTTTTTTTTTTTTTGGTTTGAGGGTTTTTGAGTTGGTTTTTTTTGGTTGGTTGGTTGGTTTTTTTTAAACAGAAGTAGCTCTCCCAGATCAAACGCTTGGCTAGTGATTTCTACCACACGGGCATTACAACATGATGTCAGTCATTTAGCTTTTTGTTTTGCAATGTTTTCAAACACACAGACCACAGATATACCTGTCTGGGTATAGAAAGCTCACATACATGCATCAGTAGAAGCCACTACTCTCTCAAGGCTGCAAGTTTTTAATGTGACTTGATAATGATATTCTCCAAAGAAAATGGAAATTAAATTTTACATTTCCATACACTAAGAGATCTGGGGAATGAAATAATGGACTATTTACATTTTTTGGAAATGAGCAGATTTAATTGGGAAGCATTTCTATATATCCTATTTTTGCGATCCCACTGATCCCAAGCTGCCTGATGTATGAAGTAGTTGTAAAATATTTCATAACTAGCTTTCCTTTGCTGAGATGATAGTGTCTCTGTAGGAAATGCAAGATTTACATTATAAATTTACATTTATCATAGAAAAGATAAAAACATCACAAAATGCAAAACTGAGACCTGATGCCACTTTTGATCCTTGAAGCAAGCCACTGTCAATGAATTTGGCTGTCCCAGTACTTCCTTAGAGGAACATGATCATAAAGCTACACCTTACTGCCCTCTCAGCCACATCTCATGCCTGTGACACAAGTCCTGACAGGAAAGCAGGACTTGCAGGTTATCTCTGCTTCTCCCTGCTATGGGCAACCGAATGAAGAGAAGATGGACAGTTTTCCTTTGCTCTTCCATCAGGTTAATAAATCAAAGTAATGCAACCCATAAAAGAGAGGCAGGTGTTTTCCTCTGGAATACAAAATGGAGGGGAAGAGTGAGAGAGGAAGAGACTTCACCCCTGTATGCATACCACACACGGCAAATCCACATTCTGCTGGGAATATTAAGACTGTTAGTTTCCTCAGAGACACAAAGTCAGAGATTGATCTGTAGTATTCTGATCACCATTTTTAACTCTCTCTGCAACAAAGGACCTAAGCCAAGATGCAAGCAGACACTTCTTATGTCAACAGCTCATTCCTTACATAACCTACATGTGCTCCCAGTATGATCAGCAGTGACAGACCCCAGTGTTCCTCTCTGCAGAGGAATCAGAAGGCTATGTCTGTTTAAATTCCATTTCTTTCAAACATCACATTTAGATGAATGATGTACATTGATAATACAGTTACCAGATTTCCCCTGCTCTGAAAAAATATTAAAAGTGTCATTCAATGCAACTGGCACTGAAATTACTCCCTTCCTCTATTCTAAGTAATGTTAAATGACTTTTTTACCAATTCTACATTGCTGAGAAACAGGACAAATGTTGAAAAAGACATGCACAGCTCTGCCTCTTTGTCTGCATATATAAGGTAATTTTACGTTGTTTTTTTTTTTTTATTTATAAGCATTCTTTATGACAAACATGAAGATTTACAAAGACTCCTTTCATGATGTGTTTGTTGGCTACAAACGATATTAGTGGGTAATTTTTTTCTCTAAATCCACTTTCTGCTAGGTATTATGTTTGGGAACATTATTAATTCAAATTACTTATCCATTTTACACTTTTACCCCATTGGAGTTGTTTCTGGCTGTTTGGGTTTTAAAAATACATTTCTAATGTCTATTACTAAAGCTCTGTGGAAGTGCTCTTCAGATGAGGTCTTTACATCTTTTCAGAGGACGAAGCAGAAGAAAATGATTCTCAAGTTACCATTCCAGTACAACAAACAACAAGAATCATGGCTCTTCCAAGTAAGAAGAGGCAAAGATGGTATGGGAGGAAATCTTATTAAACCAGCTGCAAAAGTTGAGGGAAGAGAGAAAGAAAAGCTTTTAGACTGAAGACACACCATTCTTGGACATGAGACTTGCTCGGTACTCTTTGATTTGTACTGTTTTTTACCAAAGCTCTTTTTTATCTGAGTTGGCACAAACCTAGTAGGTTATTTATTACATTTACTGAAATGCAAGTAAACAAAATGCAAAATAAAGCAGATTTATGACACATCTGAATACTAAGTAATCTTCAAAGCTAAGTTTTGTGACTTTAATGATACTGTTGTTGAGACAAATATTGCATTAACACTGCAATGTGTACACAGCTCAGTGGCTTACATGGATGGAATAACAGTACTTAGCTTTTTTCATAGACACTTTTCAGCATATTTACATAAGAACCTTTACTTATGTGCCTTTAAACTTAATTTTATCTATCTGGATTGTCATTGCACACATAATCACATAGCCTGCAATCAGAATAGGTGAAGGTAACACTCCAGTGTAATTGGGTTTTTTTTTGGTACCAATGGCAGTATCATCAAGAGCTCTCTGTTTTGCTTTCTGTAGACAAATGTGCTTTATACTTTTGTGATCTTTAGCAAAAAAGAAAAAAAAAATAAAAATTCACAGGGAACATACAAAATAATATATACAAAACATTCAAAAATCAAATGTTACAGAGATCTCTCATATTTCTCACTCTGCACCTTACAGAATAGAATCTTGCATTATTTATCAGGCCAAGGGAGGTTTAGATCTAATCATGCTAACTCAACTAAATTAAGGATAAGACACTGAAAATAAACTAACTTGATTAAAGGCAACCTCTTTTTACACAGGCCAAGTTGAAAGTTTACAAATTTACAGCTTTAACCATGTTTTCTAAGGAACAAAATCTCATTTATCATTAAAAACCTATATAAAATGCAGAAAGATATTTTATCAGTACCAGAATGGCAGATCAACATTCCTTTTTTAGAAACTTTGAGGCACACCAAACTTTACTAATCTGCTGTAATGAAAAAACTTTACAAATGGAGCCCTCTCAGTACTGCGACATGCCACAAAGATTTGATTTGACAAGAAACAGCCACGAGGAGTCTGAATGCTTATTCCTTAAGCACAAATCTCATTTGTGACTTCACACTTTTGAATGCAAAGGATGATAAGCACTTGAGCGTATTTGCACTCTACCTCAAGTCCACACAGATGGGACAGAGCAGTTCTGGAGCAGTTGCCAGACATGGCACTGAGCTTCCTGACACCTACTCCCTTGTGTAAGGAAAACCAAAGCAAGCTCCCTAATAACTACCTAAAACACAACTAGCCTGAGACTCCTATTACATGATGCTGTTGCAGCAGTCACCATGCCAAAAGCAACAAATCTCAAAAAAAATAAAAGTCTCTGACTGCACTCAGTAGATTTAGCAACAGCCAAAAGGCTACAGGAAAAAGGAAATATAACAAAACTCTTTGGTCTGTCTGCTGTCTTCTCCATAGACCAAGCCAATTTTGTGCAACTCACCTTCATATCTACAGTCAGATTTCAATCTCTATTCCAGTTTTTTACAGGCTTTGCAACCGAGTTTAAAAAAGCACAAAATTTTTTTCCTATTTGCATGCTCCTGTGATGATCTCAGTTTACAGTCAATCTTAGGGAACCCCTAAGCAGCAGCAAATTGTTTAAAAGACTTTCCATGTCACGGCAGAATTATTCCACACAGTGGTAGTATCTGATTAATCAAAATAACTAAAAGCACTCAGCAACCAGCAGGGATTTTCTAATTAAGATTCTACCAATGTAGTGAATCATTTTTCAAATAAAAATTTATTATAAAAATAACTTGACTGAAACATTATAGAAGTGTCAGGGCCGGGGGAGGGGGAAGGATATGGGTGTGGGAGGGGGCATTTCTAAAATCAAAAGTTTATGAATATTTTATTTCTAGAGTTTCCAAAGGCACAACCTGGCCATTGTCTACAACGAGATACCACAAATCTGAGGAGTACTGAGATAAGATCACAGTATTCCCTAAGAAGCCATGTTACCTTTGGTAGTCACCTATGGCCCCATTTTCCAAAAGCAGAGAATGATTCTTTGGGTGACATCACAAGACTGATAGTCAGCAGATGGTGACCATCCATCTGTCTCAGACAGCCAAAACTCACTCATAATTTCTATTTCACCTGTATGAATCTCTAGGCACATCATAACCATTGCTTCTTCTGCTACCTTCATATACTCTAGCTTCTTTTACTCTTTCCTTTGCTCTCTGGACTTCAGTATCTCTTTCTTCTACTGACTCTGTTTTAAAAACCAAATAAAACATAAGGATGTCTGCTGTCCTAGTACAGAGGCTTGTTACAGTCAGAAAAATTTTAGTGTGGTGGCAATTTTTCAAATTAAACTGCAGACATAGAATACTGAATACTTAATAGAATACTTATCCTAATCTGACATGAACACTAGAAACTGCAGTGGATGAAAATAAGGATAACAGATAATTTTTATTATTGATGTAAAAGAACATTCTGTAATACACTATTGAATTCTGCAGCTTTTTCTCTAAGTATAATAGTAATTCTGCTGACCTGTACATGATGTTCCTTGCAATGTCCCCATTTCCTGTGAATGCATCAATGTTTGTGTGGAATGGGCAAAATAAGCCTCTATCTTTTAAAACATGGGCTAAAAAAAACTATGGACATGTCAAAGGACAGTGTATGTGGCGACATCCCCTCTCATTTCCTGATGATTAGCAGTCATGTACACAGTGTTACTGTACATATATAGGTCCTTTCCCAGACTTAAGCAAGATGGAGACACAATGTATCAGTAAAAAAAAAAAAAAAAAAAAATAAAAAATAAAATAATAAAAGATGGATGCTGTGTTCAGCAATCCCAGGGTATCTGTGCATGCCAAACAAATTAGGATGACTGTTTATCTCTCTGTGGAGGGAGCAGCAAACAAAGTTCAACCAAACAGGGCAGGTGGCACAACGGTTTTGCCCAGGAAAGACAGAGCAGGGGGAAGGCCAAGCAAGACTGGTGAGTTTGGGATTGGCCCACTTCCTTTGGTGGCCACTTGCTTTGGGTAAGTGGGAGTTCGCTGAGGCTACTCTGAGCATTTGCCAAGCAACTTCACTGCTAAGCACTGTACAAAGGCACCATCCTACAGTACAGCAGGGGGACAGCAGTCTCAGGCACTGAAGCAAAAGACACGCTAAACTAATAAAACTTTTTAAAACTAACACGTTAATCTCAATGTGCCAGCCAAATTCCAGAAAGAAATAATGCTACTGGCCAGATCACAATATATGTGATTACCTGCTCAGGGGCAGAGAAATCCCTAATTCAGACTGACAAAATATAAAGGGGCTCCTCTGAAAAGGAAATGGGAAATAAACCTAGTATCACAAATGGAAAAGGCAAATCAGACTACTCTTTGTTCTTGATAATCCTAGAAACTACAGATATTAAACTGAAACAAAAAAAAAACCAAAACACCTTACCTCAGTATTTTCCACTTGCTCCAATTAATCCAGGCAATAGCAGAAGAAAATTTATTTTATACCCTTTTATAACTGACTTTTTTTTGTTTTTTTCTAAGATATCAAAGAAATTATCAGTTATGTCACACAAAATATAGATACAACAAGTAAGGCTGTTGGGGTCTGGAAACATGCCAAGTGACACAAGGTTTGTGGACAAAGATACAAGAGGTTACAGAAGAAGCAAGATCATTTTCTATTTTATCAGTCTTCAGGAAAAAAAATTAATGAGTTTTTGTATGGATTGCTTTGAGAGACAAGAAAATAAGTCAAAGGTGGTAGAATAAAGCAGACTAAAAATAGCCTCTGTCTCTCAAACAACTACAGGCTTTTTTCCCCCCTCCCAAAAGAACTGGCAGAACAGAAGGAAGGACTGTACTTGCCAGGATTCCAGATTATTCATGATGGAAAGATATGTCAATTACAGCATTGAATATCATAACTAATAAATCATTTTAAAAGGCAGCAGCCCACAGCAATCTCCCAGCAATCACCAATGACAGCAAGACCATGAGCAGAGAATAAGACAATTTGTGCTCTCCCTGCCATCACCATTTCAGCTTCACTAGAGCTTTCATTACCACCATAATTGCTATCTGCATTGTCTGGCTAAACTCATGCCTTGCCATAAGAAGTTACACAATTTCTTATTCAGACAGCCTTCCAGTCCAGGATATTTTCCTTATTGTAATGTTTCTATGGAAGCTGACTGACTACAAGGCACCAGTTCTTCCCTGCTTCCAGCTGCTAAATCTAATCTAAAGATACTAAAAATAGAAAAGGCTTACATGTAACAGTACTGTTCAGAAAACAAGAGGCTGTATTTCCTGCAGGGAGAGCATTTAATTAGCAGTGAGATGAAGGAAGGTACAATACAATAATTGTTTCACTGGTATTTCTGCCATTTGCAAACTTTCCAGCAATACCTACCCCACTACCAAAACATTTTGAAAACTCTTTCCTCATTGGATATTGAGACAGCAAGTATAGGAAACATAATATGGAGAAATCCCAAGTCTTTGGGCATCCAGTTTAGCTGTTGCCCCAGTGACCACCCATACTGGACACCCAAGACTATTTAGAGTAATTTACAAATTCTGCAATGGGCCAGTTGGGTGAAGGGATAAAAAACAAGTACAACAGGAAAACAAAACAGTACTTTGGTAATATGGAAATTTTTCCTTAAATATATACATGATGTATATAAAATCCTTTTTTTTTTTCCTCCACAAAGCACTTCGCTAGTATACATCTCCTATATGATCTCACAGCCTCATCTTAACCAAGTATCAAAAAAAAATATTTCCTAATAAGCTATATTAGGAAATATAATTACAGGCTCACCTCCATGAAGATGAAGGAGCAGAGAGACAGCAAGTGTGGGAACCTCAAAATCTTATTCAGAGAAAGTAGCCCCTGCCCCAAACCCTTCCCAGAGAATGAGACTATATGCCAAAGTCGGTAATATGGATTTTATTTAACGATGAATGTGAGGTAGAAATAGAAAAGGGAGGGGGAGCAGTGGAGAGATCAAGCAGAAAATAGTCACCACCTGTGGATCCAGTGATACTCTGTTGGTCTTTCTTCACCCTGGGCTTCTCAGTGCGGGGGATCCCAAGGTCATTCAAAACTTTTTGCTATTTATACATCCTATCAAACAAAGGAATTAACGCTCATTGACTACACAATTCTCTTATTCTGTTGGCTAAATTATTTCCTCACCTCTAAGGCTAGTAAGTCCACATTCTTATTCTTGGTCTTTTTTTGAGCTGGTGGGCTGTGAGTCAGTGGTTGCAATCTGCCCCTGCCAGAATTACCTTTTAGTGAATCTGAGCTGATTTGAGCACAGCTGCCGAGCTGACTTTCCTTGAGGCTTGTAAATCCAGCATTATTTGTGTCCATTACCAGTGATAGATTCTTCTCCCCAAGCTTTCTTAACATGTCCCTACGTCTGAGACAACACCTGGACAATGGTATCCCCCTTTATCTTATCTCAGATTCCCACTGTGGTGTCTTATCTTACAGTCCAAGATCCAGGTATCCAGCCATGGTGGTTTGGGTAGGAACAAGTGTGAGAAACCAGAGGGAAAATAAGATAAAAGGCATCTATAAATAGGCATTTGGTTTGTACACTGGTCTGGTCACACCCTGCACCTGATCAGCACAGTCTGTCCCACCTTCTCATTAAACTCCATTTCCAACTCTTCTCATGGGTGGGGCTCTCTCCTCCATGGACCTGTGACAAACAAAAATCCAAGTGCAGTAACTGGGGAAAGAGCATGGGACATCAGGGCTGGTGTATCAGGAGGGCAATGCCTGGAGAAACAGAGAGGATTTGTGTGGGTGTTTGTCAGTGTGTGACCATGACTGAACATCAAGCCAGACCAGCCAGCAAGTAGGAGACACTCAAGAGGCAAGCACTGGTGTGGCCATGGGTGTGACCCAGGTAACCAGAGGGGACAAGGGGGCTCTGAAAATTGTCCAGCAGAGGACCAGGAGCTCCAACACAGCTCCTGGAGAGAGCCATCTACATCTGTGTGTCTGTATGTGAGGGAACTGGGAGACAAGAGGATCCCAGGCCAGCTACTGGGTAGACTGGGAGTCTAAGATCACAGAGTGATCCATATTGGCTTATATATCTGTATACTTATATATTTTATATAAATATGCATGTTTGCCTCTTGGGAACACGTGCTCAGCCTTACTATTGCTCATTCTGACGACATGAAGCTGCAGCAGGAACACCTCTACAGGCCTACAGGATTCAGCAGCACTGCCAGCACCTTTTGTGGAGATGTATACAACTTCCTAGATCTTGAAAAATGCCCCTAAGTGGCAAACTTACTTTTTCCAACATCACACAAATAAGAAATTAATTAAAGATTAACAGAATAGAATAAACCCCTCATTTAAGAGCTCATGATGCCTGCCTAACAGCAAGCCAATAAATGAAATCTGTAACAGAACTAACACTATTTAAAATTCTTGCTAAGTGCGTGGGTTCATTCATGCCTGAAATACTTACTGCCTATAACATCAATATAAAGTCTTGTATCCAGATTTTCACTTTAGTTCAAAACAGTGGAGTGATACACACCAGCAGGCATTTCAGCAGCTGTAACTGACAGTAAAAAGCAAAACATGACATCCAGGCACTTAGTTAAAGAGCTGTGGTTCATAGCTCTCATTAAAGTGTTCACAAAGGGAGTACAGACAGTAAAATGACTGGTATGAATCAGTTTCTCCCTAAATAGTACCAGTCTACAACTTCTTCACAAGGGGAGGCAGAGGGGCAGGCACTGATGTCTTCTCTGTGATCATTAGTGACAGGATCTGAGGGAATGGCCTGAAGCTGTGTCAGGGAAGGCGTAGGCTGGATATCAGGAAAAGGTTCTTCATCCAGAGGGTGGCAGGGCACTGGAACAGGCTCCCCAGAGAAGTGAGTAGCAAAGGACAAGAAGCATTTGGACAATACTCTCACGCACATGGTGTAGTTCTTGGGGCTGTCGTGTGTAGGACTAGGAGTCAGACTCAATGATCCTTGTGGGTTCCTTCCAACTCAGGACATTCTGTGATTCTAGGATCAGTGGGGATAAGTCTAACATCCTTGACACACATAACCTTTAGAGACATTGGTTAACCCACCCAACACATGTCTGAGGAACTCTTCAGCACACAGTATCCCCACAGTATCAGGCACGTGCATTTTGGGTATAAATCACTGCATCTCACACTTCCAGGCTAGGTAAAGGGCTGTTTTACCATAGCCTCTCTTTTAAAAGGCAGCAGCAGTGCTACCTGAAGGGCCCCTCGGCCAACACCAGACAAGGTCTCCATGGCAACAGGGGCCCCAGCACTCTCACAACCCCTCTTCTTCACCCTTTCCTCAAACTCAATTTTTATTCCAAAGAGAATTGCTTAGCAGTTCAACTGAACACACGTAAGAAATAAAAGCATAACATCTATTCCAGGCAGAGTTTACCAAGGTGCATCCTGAACTGAGCTTCACTGCTGCACAGTCCATGATTCCTGAGGCTTAGAACCACCCATACAAAACTGCAGGGGAAAATTATTACTACAGTGTTATGATACTGCAATATGTTATTACTACGCAGTTAGTATTACATGCAACCACCACTCATATCATCATTTGTCTGAAGCTTCTTTTTAGACTTGACTTTCAATCACTTTTTGCTTTGCCAATCTTTATTTCAGCTAATTGGCCACTAAGTTAATCCATGCATTTCTCCCATCCTTTTTATCTCCCTTTCAAACTAAGCTCACTGTGCATACTGGTTCCAAGAGCTCTTTGGAGACCCTTTTCATCTCCAGGATCTCATCCCGCTGCTCACACTCAACTGAAAGCGGCTACAGCCACCTCTGGTGACCTCTCCCCACCAAAACTCAGAAGTAATACACTCTCTTTCGTCTTTCAAACCTAAGGTAATAATTCGACTCTGCAGACTGATTCCTTCTAATGGCAAGATCAGTGTTGCTGTACTCCTATATTCACCGCAAAACTGATCTTAAGAATCTTCTTTGATAAAAAGAAAGCTATTAAAAATTTACTCACTTGGAAAAGGTGTCTTATGTCATCCCAAGCTTAAAACAAGGGGGGAAAAAAAAAGTTTGACTCTTCCTTGCCTTCAGCAGGTATAATGAAACACTCAGCACTGTTTTGTCATGTCACAGTCAGAACTAACACATGAATTTATCCTAGTCTTCCCACAGGTCTCAAATAGAGGTCTTAAATGGGAGAAAATAAAACTATAACATGCATACAGCTGTTCATCTAGCAGCTCTCATAGCTGACAACATTCTTCTTTGCAGCAGGTACCTAAATAAAATTCACAATGCCAACTGTGATTCTTCCCCCTTGCAGGACCTGGACCTCTCCATGCTGTAGACTCCTGCTAATGTCAGACCCCTGTAATCATTATCAAGACTGAGTCATATAGGTTTGTTCCATTTCAAACTGAAACTAAAAATAATTTCTTCCTCTGAAAGGGTAATGCTATTTTATCAACAACACATTTTAAAAACAATAAATAATGCTATTTTATCATCAAAGTGCCTTGGGTGCACACTGATGATGTGAAATGCACAAGTTGCACATCCACCCAAACCAGAAAGGATTCAAACCCACACATCCTACCCCTGAGGGGTGTAACCCCCATCTCAGTCTTTAGGAAGGATAGTCTTATCCACCTACTGAAGGGCTGCCCCTCTGCACAGAGGAACCTGGGACTCAGCAGAACAAAGAACCGCTATTCTGCAGTTTAACCAAGGGGCTCACCTGATGGAGAAAACAGCTAGACACCACTCACACTCTAAGGACCGTGGCAGAGAAAAAAATGACAACTTAATTAACAGCATTTGTGCAAGCATTAAGTGTGAGGTAAATATCCAGTTGTTATGCCTTGCTGATGCAGAGATACTGTCCAGCATTTGAACATGCAAAACGTCTGGCACATATGAGAGTTGAGCACACAGGCACCAAAGCCCTGAGACCTTCTGGAGACATAGCTTTCTTTCCATTCAGCAAAGAAGAAATCATAGTACATTCATTAGGTTGGTAGAAGACATTTTTAAGACTCCAAAGTTTTCAGCTGTTATGACAGTACATATCATAAATGTTTTAAATTAGCATTTCAGAGACACAGGGAGACGATAAGCAAAGGCAGTTTCAAAACCATACTTAAAACTGGTTTCCATCACTGTAAATACATGAGGCCCACTGCTAACATTTGTCATTGGATAGTGCACTTTCATCACTTAAAAAACATATTATTTCCTCCCCTGTTTAGCTCTTTATTAGGCCTGGAAAAGTTGTTGATCTGGAAGTTTCATCAGCCTCCCAGCCATACAATTGGCAAATAAACCCCTTGTGACATGTAATGTTTTCTCACAATGTAAGGTCCACCTCTTGAAAACCAATTGCAGGAGTATCAAACCATAACTTACATTAGTTTTCAAAATTTTGTACCTGTGGTATTTTTTGGTTTGTTGGCTGGTTTCTAAAAACTCCTAGGTTCTGAAAGAATGATTATATGATAATGTCTGTTTTCATCTTCAAATAAATTTGGAGGATCCATGCTCGTGAAACTAAATCGGGACATATGACTCAAATTTATTCTCTTAAAGCTTCAAAACCCAAATAATAAAGAATTAAAATTCTAAGTTTTCTCATCTAGTCTTGTTATTTTAGGACAGTTTGCTGGCTATTGTTTTGTGACAGGTACTATCCCACATACAAAAAAAAAAAAAAGAGTACCTATCCTAATAGTATCCTTTCCCCAAACTATGTGCTAAACAGAAAAAAAGCAAGAACCGTGAGGATTATCCCAACTGAAAAGAGGAATAATTGATGCCAAAAGCCTCAGTGATTTACAGAAATAACCAGTAAGTGCACTGTTGACTGGGACTCAACACTGTTCCATGACTGCTCCACCATCTTCTTTAAGAATTATTTAAGCAACATTAAATATTACCAAAAGGAGATAGATATAAGAATTTGTTACCATGACCAGAAAAACAGGTTTTAACATTACTCAAGATCAGGAAAATCCAAAACAAATCCTCGATAAAATAAGCCAATGACCATCAGCAAATTCCCATCAACAAATTCCTGCTGAACTCCCTTATGAAAGGTGGATGTTTTCTCAGTCAAACCCTGTGTGTAAAGCTTTGAATGGTTGAGATAGTGGTGACATTTTACTGAAACTCAGCTTACTTATCTCCCAAATAGTGATAACTTGACTTACCATAAGGTTTGTTTTTTTTTCCCTAAGAAATGCACACATATTCCTAACAAAGCTATAAGCATCGAGAAAGCAAATGTACATGCATCAGTAAAATTATATAGCAATAGTTTACTACCACATATCTAATCTATGATTCCTACTGTAAGAGTATAGAGTAGGCGAGATTGCACATGGTTATACATATTTACAGTATAATGTACTTTCAAATGATTTATTTAAATTCTGCGGGAAACAGACACCAAATTACTGCAAAATGAAACAAAAATTCAGCAAAACTTGTTTGAAACACTCCACACCCTTTTTATGTTAAAGAGAACAGATCCCATTACAGCCGAAAACAAGCGTGTCATTTACCCCATTTAATTTCTGCCCGTTTAAATTCTGACAGAAAAGCTTACTAAGTAATACATACATCCATTGTATAAATTCTCATCCGTGACAAATACATTTTATAGAAAGAGCTTTTATACAAGGAACTTGAAATCAAACAGCTGAGGACCAGAAATGCACTAAGAGTCACGAAGACAGACAATGATGCCTGTTACCTTTTGGTCTGCAGTCCCTGGCTGCAAGGATTTAAAAAATAAATAAATAAACATTAAAAAAAAAAAATCAACAAAAAACTCCAGCAACTCTCACTCACCCAGCAGAGAGCCCACGAAGATGACAACCTGCACGGTGGTGGTGAAGTGCCGGTAGCTCTGCTCCTCGCCGTGCTCCTCGCTCTCCGCGGCGCCCGCCTCGCTGGCATTCCCGCCCTGCCACACCATCCGCGCGGCCGAGGCGTTCCCCATCTCCAGAGCTCTGCTGACCGCCGGCGACGGGCCATGGTCGCTTTCATTCATCAGCACCCAGCTTCTGTCGTACCCCATGGCGAAGTTCCCGCCTTTCTCACTGTCACACAGCTTGCCCAGCCCTTGCGTTTAGTGAATGAACGGAGCCCACAGGCAAAAGGACGCTTCTGAGGATAAAGCCCGGTCTCTGCCTCTCGGAGGCATCTTCACCACATTCCTGTGTCCCGAGAAGCAGGGCTGGCTGTTCGCGTTTCCACCTTGTAAGTCATGACAGCCAGTAAACAAAAGCAGAAAACAAGCCAGGCTTCGCCTTCCGATCAGCTGTGCCATAGTTTTTGCTTCACACCGCCACAGGTCTCCTCAGCATGTTTTACCGCAATAAGCGGGAGAAAAGGAGTCACGGTCCCCAGAATCACACCCCACACCGCGGCTCATCCTCCCGCGGGTCGCGGCGCGCCCGCCTCGCACACGCTCGCCCGGCCACGGGCACACTGCACGGCAAAACGGGCCTGCCGAAGTGGCGGGGCCACCAACTCCGTCCCCTCACTCCACTCTCAGCGTTGAGCTCTGGCTTTGCTCACAGCCCTGAGAAGGGAAAAGCATGGCTTTCCCCGTGGCATTTCTACTCCCGCTCTGCCCGTGGTGAGACACAGCTCCCTCCAGTCTCCCTGCTGGCTCTGCGAGGCGCTGGACGCCGCGCCGACCTTACACAGCGCCCAGAGGCCAGTGACTGCCCGGGGGCTGCCGCTGCGCTCCCGCTGTTTCTGGGGGAAAACGAACTGAGGTTTCAATCGCAAGGCGGGGGGCGCTCGAGTGTCCAGTGAACCGAGGCGGCTCCGCACGATCCCTGCGCGCCCCGCACTGAGCGCGGCGGGCAGCGACAGCCCTGCTCCTTCGTGCTCCCTCATCCCGGCGCGGGAGCAGAGCCGCCGCGGCCCCGCACTGCCAACGCTGCGGCGATGCCAGGCCGGGGCAGGAGCCGCCGCCCGGGCGCGCTCCCGAGGGCGGGCGCGCCGCCATCACGTAACCGCGGCCGCGGCGCTCGGCGGCGCCGCCATTTCGCTCGGGGGCTGTGGGAGCCGGCGGGAGCCGTTTGAACCGGTGTTTTAAAACAGGTCCCTGATTCTGATGACAGACTGTCAAAAGACGGTGCTGGGTTCTAGATACGCATGTTCCTTGTTAAAATAGATATTTTCCTAAATGTATAAATTTCCAGAAAAGCTCTTCAGGGGACGCAATAAGTTCGGAGATTGATTTTACAGACGGTCTGCATCCATGTAGTGGGTACACGTTTGCCTTTAACGTTGCGGGGGGTGCTTGTTAAATATTAAGCCAAAAAGGTGTCCAGACAGTGTCTGCCCGTCTGGAGTGCCCTGGGAAGAGGAGCTATCCCTGTGCTCAGCCCCTGCACAGAAAAGCTTCTTTAGGGACCCCACACACGAGATGTGTTCCAGTGACATTGGTGCAGTCTCCTGCAATGTGAACTTGGGTGATCCAGGACAAAGCTAGGTGCTGTGCCATTTGCTGACCACAGGGATAGGGGACTGCCATTGTCCCATCCCACCACAGGTCCTGGAGGCTGTTGGCCAAGCCTCTGCTTGTCCATGTGTTTTGGGCCAGCCATTTGCAGCCTCCTCTCATTCCCCTGGGAGTTCATTGCTCCAGCCTCTTTTCTAGTAATTAATGTCTCTGACTCACTCTGATTGTGGCGTCAGACTCACTCACCCTCCTACCTTTTCCTCTCACCTATAACTCATTTCCTTTGTCCACCCAGTCCCATTTTTCCCCACTTTCCCAGGCAATAATCAGCAGCTTTCACCATGCTTTCCCTTCATGTTTACTTTCCTGAGACATGTAAACAGGCTTCTTCCTCCTTTTGGCCTCCAGCATTCCTGTGGCCAATGTCTGTAACCAGAGTCTGACCTCAGTCACTTCACTTCCCAGCCACCTGCAAGGTGCTTTTCCTCACACAGCTGTCCCTTTCTTCGGTTCCTTCATTGGTACAGAATAATGACCAAGGAGCCAGGCAAGACCTAATGTTTACTATCTACAGCCTACAGTGTGTGCCCTCTGCGTTGTCTTTGCATAGATCTGCATGGTCAAGATTGAGTTGTCTAAAGGAAAAAGTCCTGTGGACATAAGATGGTCCAGGTTTGACTTAGGCATGGAGCAGAACAGAAGTGGTAGGACTGGAACTTTGAAGGACAGCGTGGCCAAAAAATAAATGTTTTCCTGATTAAAAGTAATTTAAATATTAAAATGTTCATTCTTGCATATGCTAATAACCTTAATGAAGTACATGCTACCACAAAAATGACTATTACTCAACTCTCTGCTTAGACCCTGCTATAGGTAATGTAGAAGGAGGGGAATCAGATTTCACTGTATGTACGGAAGGTAGACTTGTTAGGAAAAAGACTCTAAAAGACCATAGAGATAGTTGTCAGGCTACTCTCCCTCCTTCCAAGTGGAGATGCTGTCTTGGTAAGGGTCTACCTGCAATTATTATTACCCAAGTTAACACAACGTTATCATTAGAGCTCTATCCCAGCTAGTGCATATATTCTGATATTATCATATATATTATATTATTATTATATTCAGTTGCTTCAATAAATCACATTAGTTGTGAATCTGTGCTCAGTAGTTCCCATTGAACATGACCAGACGTGTAATGCCAGTTTGGTTACAATCAGAATAAGCCCAGCTGCACACAGCCCCTCTGATCTCTGGAGACTAGCTGGAATGCAAGAGGTTTTATTTTCTGCCAAATTTCTTAATCATAACACTCAGAACCTTTTCCCTCTCTCCTGCACTTCACATAGGAAGGCTGACTTCCCTTCCACATGCACATGGGGAAGTGAAAGCACGTTCTCACAACTCAATTAAATTTTTTTTTATATAATTAAATTTTAATGTTGCGGGATGGAGTTTTAAATTTTGTCTTAAAGTTTGGAAGGGAAGCTTCTGTCCAGATGCAGTCTGGCCCATGTTTGGGGCAGGTGGATGTTCACTGTATTCCAGTAAACCTGTGCTGAGCATGTGAATACTCCCTGCAGTTATGTAATTTGGTTTAGTTCATGTAGATTTTCACAAGGTTAGCTAGCAAACCCAGAGCACTGAAAAAAGGTTGTCTTTTCTTCCTCATCGAATTTTCGCACTCCTGCTGGATGGAATACAAGACCTTTAAAAACAAATTCTCAGTATGTTTTTATGATTATGTTATTTTACCCTTTCTTCTTGGAAACAATGAATTATTATAGAAGTAATTAAGGGGGAAAATAGTTTGAGGTAGACATCTGGGCATCTAGAACATTTCATCTTAACTGGTTGAATTTTTGCCAAGTCACAAAGTAGGGGAAAGTTGGACAGGTTTAAAATGCATATTGTTACCTGGCCGACCCACTGCTGTACAGTGTAACAGGGGAGAAATTTCCCATGTGCTGGGCTGTGTGTCCCACACCACGTGCTTGGGAAGTATAAACCCACAATTGCTGTTAAAGGAAATTTTGCTGACATTTCTTAATTGCTTACTGCATCATGTCTTCTAACTGGCCATTCTTGCTGTGTCTTTGTGTGGGACAGAAGATGAATCTGTGGTCTAAGCACTTTTATTTCCAGTACTTAACACAGGGAAACTTTTTATTTATTACGTACAAATTGATAACAAGCATACCCAACTGCACGAGAGGAAACTCCAGTGACCAGTTACAGTGCCCCAGGTCACAGCTGACTGAGCAAAAGGACGTCTCTCTTGTTGCTAGATAAACACTAAACATCTTTGGTCATGCATTTCCCACCAAAAAGCAGATGAAAGTCCCCGCCGCTAAAGATACACTCTAGAAACAGTGTGGAACAGCGACCAGCATCACAACAGTGATACAATTTAACACTTGGTTTTCGTTTGATACTAAGGATATTATTTAAGTGCAACTGAAAGATAAAGTATGAATGGAACAAGCTTTTCATTTCAGAAGGACAAATTGAGGGCTATAGAAACCGATCATTACTGTAAATGATCTCTCTGTAACAAAAGTCTGTACTCAAAGGTCAAGGAGTAAAGTCAAAGTCACCAAAACTCCATTCATATATCTGGGTGCATGGTAGCAAGCTGCAGACTACTGAAACATTTTTCTTTGCCTGGGGATTACTCACCTATTAGATAACTTTGTGTGTATGAATTTACTTGGGGTTTCTTTATGAAGATCCCAAAACTTTAAAGGCTCCATCTTGGGGCAGTCTTTAGTAGTAGTTACCATGTGAAGTGTCTGAAGGAAAGCACGTTTTCTTCTCTGGTTATCACTGCTCCCCTGGCAAGCCCCGTGTGCCTCTCTCTGGCAGGTCCACCAAGGACACCCGGCCACCTCACTTTTTATTTGCAGTCCAACCAAAGACAGTTCGCCCTCCACCTGCTATTGCTCACTACAGCAATTGTCGGTGGGAACAGTTTTACAGTTTTCACAGGAACTTGCATCCTGCCCAAGCTCTACATTAAATCTATTAAGAAATTCGTGGTTATTTTTTCCCTTTTGTAAATCTTTCTCAAGGTCAGTTTAAAAAAAAATCTACACAGTATCCAACTGTTTTTGCTGCGTATCTCTGTAATGCAGATATACCTGGAGGCATATCTTGAGGGAGTTCAGACAGGACACCAGAAAAGGTTCTTCACCCAGAGGGTGGTTGGTCACCGGAACAGGTATGCAGGGAAGTGGCCACGGCGCCAAGCCTCACAGAGTTCGGACAGTGCTCTTAGTCCCACTGTTTAGTTCTAAGGAGTCCCGTGAGGATCCTTATGGATCCCTTCCAATTCGACGCGTTCCTGGAGACGAACCACTGAGCCCCAGGCGGCGCCAGCGGACCCGGCCCCCGGCTCCTCCTGCCGCCGCGCCGGCCGAGGCGGTACCGGGCCGGGGCCGCCCCCGCTCCAGTGCCAGGGCGGCAGCGCGGGACCCGCCATGGCCGCTGTGCGCCCCCGCCGCTGACATGGCCGGGGCCAGCGGCGGGCGGCAGCAGCCGGCGGAGCTCCCCGCAGAGCCGCCGGAGAGCTACCAGCTGCGGCAGGAGAACGAGCTCCAGGTGCTGGAGTCCATTTACGGGCAGGACTTCCAGGACCTGCGGCAGAGCCAGGCCTGGAAGGTAGTGAGCGGGTCCGGGCGCAGCGGGCCGGGTCCCGGTGCGGAGCGCGGTTGGCGCTGCCTCGCTGGCGCCGGTGCTTGTCCTCCTTGCCTGACGGCGCGGCCGGCCGCCTTCGCGATTAATTCTCGAGACAGAAGCGCTCGCTCCGTAATCGGTGCTGTGCTCGTAAATTGCATTTTAATTAATTGTCAGGCTTTTAAAAAATTGCCTCTTAATTCATTCCTTAACCTACTAATTACATACCTGCTCAATGAATTCATCTCGTCGGTATACATGATGGTATTTGAATAGTTGCTACATGCTGTGGTTTTGTCACAGGGCTCCTATTTCCATGATAATAATTTTTGCTTTCATTTTTAGAGGCTTGGGTTTTTTAATTGTAACTAGTTAATGCTTGGGTCTGGTACTCACTACTCTCTTCCATTTGTCTTTTCTGTCCACGTCAAATTGGTATTTCCTTTCCAGCTGTGTCCACGATATTGTTTTCCTGTACCTGGAGATAATGGTCACTGTTCTGCTTCACAAGTTCACATTTACTCTTGTTTCTTTTTGCTTTCTTTTGTCTTGAAGATGTATAATATATCCTCTGCTTTCTTTTGCGCCAGAGACTTGGTCTTAGTTTTTTTGCAGCAAATTACAACTTTTTTCCTCTTTTTATGAAGTTTGGTAAGAACAGTCTTAGTAACTTGTTGGGTTTTCAGAAGCGTTCACTGTGTATTGAAGATCATATCTGACATCCTCTTCACTTGACATGTTCTCCTCCTTGCTAGAAAAGCAAAGGTGATAGTTAACCATCTGTTATTTGTTATTCCATGTGGTCTTACTTCCCTCCCTATTTTTCATGTTACTAAGGGCTGGGTTGTTTTGTTGTTGTTTATTGTTAAACCTAATTGAAAAGAATAAGTTGGGAATGCTTATATGGGCATATTTTACTTTATTCTGGTTTTAAGTAGGTGATTTGGACAGGGTGGGAATGGGGAAGGCTTGTTAAAATTCTGGTTTATAGCAATACACAAAAAAACCCACTGTCCATTTGTTTGGCTGTATAAGACATATATTAATGCAACATTGTGGTCTGCTACCATGTCAGAAAATAAAATGATGCCTGGGTTAGTAACCTAAACACAAAAGAAAAATGCTGGGTTTATAATGAAGGCTTTAGTTTTGATACAAATAACCTGTGTTAAGTTTATTTATTTTTTCTTTACTGCTATCTTACAGTAAGCAGAATACAAAAGTTTTATTATAGAACCTCATTTTTGCTGAGTCTGAATCATCTTTCTAATGACTGTTGCTACACTTATCTGAATAAGCTGTAAAAATATACTGGATAAACCATGGTAGTCAGGGGGCCATTTCACTCCTACTGAGCAATGTCAACACATTAGTGTATTTTTTTCATGGTTTGTATAGTCTAAGCTGTATTCTACTATAATATAATATATTCTATATAATATATAGTTGTGTGTTTTCATTAAAACAAAACCAAACAACCCTTATCAAGCAGAAGTTTTGTTTTGCATTTTAGGTACGACAGCCTCCTGAAATTAATTTAGTTCTGCGTCCTCAGGGATTGACTGGTGCTAATGAAGTGTATGCCAAAGTTGACCTGTGGGTCAAATGTCCACATACTTACCCTGATACGTAAGTGAACGTAAAATACAACCTTTTTTCTCTGCTTTCCACAGTGAAATGTAAGCTGAAAAAACATGTAGTTTTATTCATTACTCCTAGTCTTGCTTTCTGCACATCAGTATTTTTTAAGCCTGGGGTAGTTTATAATACGCAACGTTAAATTTTGACACCTGAACTGGATTTAGTCTTTTGTTCAAGAGAATAGTTGGGATGAGTTTGACAGTGCAAAACTGCAGCCCCAGTTTGTAGCTTGGAGGTACATAAACACAGGTGTACCTGCCACCATTTTAGGGCCCTTGTTAAACTTCAACTCCTGACTCTTTCACCTGAGACAGACCCAATCTCCTTTTCATTTAAAGCCATCTGTTGTTCTGTTTTCTGTTGGATTAGCCTTGGGATGAGTTCTCCATAGAAAGTGTAGAAGGAGTTGCAGGAGACCAGCCTACCCCAGCATTTTGTGTTGGCAGGTGATTTCTGGGTTGTGTTACCCTGTTCTGTATTTTATTCAGTCCTTATACCACTGATAGTCCAAAACATAACTCCCTTCAGTCCATCCATTTGTGCTGTAAAAGGGCAATGCTATTCCTTACTGAGTGATAGCTCAGTTATACCCTATTACAAGGATGTAACAGCTACTCTCATTTTTTTTTGTTTTAGTTTAAAATAACACACCTTCAGACATTTTGCTTGTTTATTTTAAATACCTTTTTCAATCTAGACGATATTTATTTATTGCATTTGTTTCTTGGGGTTTGTGCAACCTTTGTGATGGAGATAGATAAATTATAAGTATCTGAATATTATGTTAGTAATGTTTTAAATGGCTGGCTCAGTAAATTAGCAGTTAAGAGCTGAATTATTAGAGTCTGCAGGGTTTCTTTGGTTGTTCTCCTGTTAAGTGTTACCAACAGGTAATCTACAACTGGAAAATTTGATGATAGGGAATATAATACAGTGTTTCTGACTTATCTGTCAGAATCTGTTATACAGTGTCTTCTGCTTCTGAGCACTGACTAATTGCCAAGTGACTACAAATTTCCTTCCTTTTCCCTCACAGTTTTTATCCAAATCTTGTTTTTTACTCTCAGTTTTTCTAATGAGGACTTTTTCTTGCTGTCCCTCAGAGTTCCTGAAATACAACTAAAAAATTCCAAAGGCTTGTCAAATGAGAAAATAAATGAACTAAAATGCAGGCTAGCTGAACTGGCAAAACAGCGCTGTGGAGAGGTAAGAGCTTTTCACTTCCTTGAGAAATAGACTCTGGACCTGAATAATTCTAAAGATGTATAGTATAATATAGTGGAATACATCAACATTGCAAGTGCTAGTTACATTGCTTTTAAGGAAAGAGGGACTATCTTTCTTAGGAATGTTTCTAATTAATGAAAGTTCAGACTATGGACACTCTCAAAATCCAGTGCATGTATAAATACTGCAAGCTTTATTCCTGTTTAAAGGAAGATATTTGGAAAAAAAAAAAAAAAAAAAAAAAAAAAAGGCAGTGCTGACTGTTAAAGTGGGAGCTTTCTGCACTTTTCAGATTAATTTGAGTATCATAAGAGGCCACATCTGTTTAAGCAAACAGTAGTTACCTGGGGAGTTTTTCCATGTGATCTTGCTGAACTGAGGGGCAAGAGACCTTCCTTCCAACACCAGCTCAATACTTCATAGCACAGTCATTCCATGCCATTGTGCCATTTTTATTTCTGTGTTTAGGAGTAGTGATACTTGAGTTTCTCTAGAACTGGGTAAAAAGGGAAAGATGGGAAGCTTAGGCCTTTCATCTGTTTTAAGGGATTATATACATCTTTGGGTATGTTTTGTATTAACTATACCTTTCTGTTATTGTTGAGGACTGCAATGATTTAAAGCATTACAAGGTAACAAAGAAATTTTGGTCAAAAGAGGGGTTTGGGCATGTTTCTCATTGTTATTTGGAAGTGTTGCAGGTGAACACATTTGAATAGCTCAATTTGCCTTTTTAAAAATGAGAATTACACATTATAATAGACTGAAGTGGGGTAATATTTTGCTTTCACTTTTCCAAGCCTGTCGACTTTACAGGTTTAGGAAGAGCTATCTGTCATTCACTCCTGCAGCATCAAGCCTTTTTTTCCTATTTGAATACCATACTTGTATTTTGATTGCCAATTTTTCCTGCAGTTATTTCAAAATAACTGTTTTAGCCAGATATGTTCTGTTCAATAACCAAAAATTTCCTCAAATTTTTCAGTATCTTTGGAAATTAGCAGTTTAATAATGTATTCTGGAATTTAGAGGTGGGGTTTTTTGTTTGCTGTTTATTTTTTTCTAATGACAGCGTTACGGACAATTCATAGAAAGTACAAGGGTTAAAGTCTCTAAGTAACTGCAAAACCATGCAATATATACTTGGTCTGCTCAAAACTGACTACAAGAATTATTAGTCCCAGTTTGATTTCTGATCTCATTGAAGGGACCTAAAAATATCTCATACATTTTTCTAATGTTGGTTTTCCAAAGAGAGAGTCGTTCTTGCTTCAGCAATGCGTAAATGTGGTTGTGAGTTAAGTGTATGTCATGCATTTTGTGTGAATGGCATGTGCAGTTGTCCTGAATTACTTTATCTGCAGCAGAAAGGAGATAACAAGGAGTATCTGTCAAGGCAGAGGGAAAAGTTAAGTTCTATTTTGTGATACAGAAAGTTTGACAATACCTCAACCACCTGTTCAAACTGAGCAGCAAACTGTTGGGGTTTTTTTAATTATTGAGTTTTTTCTTGTTGTTTTTTGGTGGGTGTTTTTATACATATGTGTACATGGAATGATTGCCTTGCCTTTTGAATAGTAACCTGGGAAAAATATTTCAGTTGTACATGTCAGATTTATCCATATTGTGCTGTTCTTTCTATTTGGACTGCCTCCTGGCTTCCTTCTTACTTTCAAGCAGGGATTTGGAGTCTGAGAATCTTCTAAATGTCACCCTGTTAAGGCAGATGGTACAATTTAATGTGGCTGATCTCCCACCTGTACATGCAAATCCTGCTCAGTGGTGCTGCTGACTGCACCTTTGTCCTGTCCTATTCTTTAATTTTAGAGCTAAAATGGTCTCTTAGCGCTGTGGATTGCTTGAATTAAAAAGGAGATGCTACTAGACTGCTGAAGCTTAAGCCCTGACAGGTCAATAGATCATCAGTACATACACAGTTCAAGTAAACAGTAGCTGAAAATTGATTCTAAGCAGCAAACCATGTAGCAGAATTCAGCTGAGCAGAGTTTTCAGTGCAGTTTTCATTTTAGTGGTTGTGGTTATATGAATATGGAATGCCTTATGTGACTTTACAGTCCCAGCTGGGGGACTGCTTTGCAGAGGAAGGGTTGGATTTGTGTTCAGCAGTGAAATAATAACTATTTCATAGCAGTAGTTGCAGTAACGGATAAGTGTGAAGGATTTCTTCTGTTGTAGCTCATATGTCATAAACCTTATCTTTGGGAACAGAAAGATAATGCCTAAAAGAAGATGAGAAAATGATTTTTAAATTTCACTTTTCTGTTAGAAAAATAAGATGGCTTAGGTTGTCTGACAGTAATTTTTGCCATCTTTGCTAACGCAGTCAAGGATTTGTCCTGTTACAATTTATTAATAAATAAATTCTGAAAAAATAGTGAAATATGATAGATTCTCCCTGATAATTAACAAAATTGAAAGTAATGTTTCTGCTGTGTTGCTTTTTGGAATGCATATCATTTGTCTATCATTTGGCTCTGCATGTCATTCATACTTATTTTCTTTCAGGTGATGATATTTGAACTAGCTGACCATGTACAGTCATTTCTCAGTGAGTATAATAAACCACCTTCCAAGTCTTTTCATGAGGAAATGCTAAAAAATCATCAAAAGGAACAGGAAAGATTGGCTCAGGAGGAATTGCGTAGGGCACAAGAAGTTAAAAGAAGAGAGGAGCAGGAGGTAAGAGAAATCAAAGTATAAATAACCATATATTCTTAACATAACCATGATATTTTAAAATACCTCTGCATCATGGTAAGTTTTAGTGAATTATTAACTTGTCAGACCTGCCAGTATGAGTAGATCAATATTTATTATATGAACTATCTGCTGCTGTAATTGTAATGTTTTAATGATGTGGTTTTAACCCAGGGAAATATTTATGCCTGAAACAAACCTAAATGTTGGTTCCTGATCCTATAAAAATCACTTATGAAAAGGACCTTTTACAAAATCTAAGCAAATGTAAATATTAAGTGCATTCCATCTAAACTAGGAAGTGTTAGGCAGGCAGACAGGTATTGATACCTTCTTTCACACTTAGGATGACTGGAACATTTGCTGTGACAGGCACCTCTAGAGAGCAACAAATTTAATCTGGAGAGGTGAACATCCTTCACTAGAAATGAGGGGTTTCATTCAAGTCTCACAGGGGATAGTAGTATGAAGTCTCCACTCTGTGGGGAATATGGTTAGAGTAGCTCTGGTTTTTAAAAGATTGTTTGGATTTATCTCCCTGTCTTTTTTTTTGTGTATGTGTGTCAGACTTTATTGTTTGGTCTGGCAATAGAAGTAATTTACAGTTCCATTCTCCTATATCATACAATTGATGCTGTTAACCTCTTCAGGAGAGCTAATTTGACTTCTGTTTTTTTGTTCTTGTGACACATCCTCCAAGTCCTTTTCCAACAATTCCAAAAAATCAGGTTCATAGCTTTTTGACTTCTAAATCAGGGTAAGGTTTTAGCAGCTGCATTGCATGTACTGTTTTATCTCTAACAACTGAAATTTATTTTAGCAACGTGAAATCCTTAACGAGATTCAGAGAAGGGAGGAAGAGAAAAGGGAAGAAAGAAAAAAGAAAGAGATGGCCAAACAGGTATTCTTTCTGAGCAGGTGTGCAAAAAAAAAAATTGTAGTAAGCTCTTCCCAGTACTGTAACAGTACTTGTAAAAATTTGAAATTTTCTTGGACATCTTTTCTTATTCAGGGCTTCTAGTACATCTAAATTAAAATGGGTTCTTGATTGTTTCTGGGGTTTATTTTTGGAATATACTAGCATCTTGAGTGTACCAAGGTGGATATTTTCAAACAGACATAGAAGAAATCTGGTTTGTTAATGTTTCCAGAGTATTTACATTTTTGCCATGGACAGTGCCAAAATGTACTTTCTGAAATCTGAGCACTTTTTCTTTGGCCTCATGCATACATTTATTATGGAAACATGTTTCTTCTGTGATTTGCATGACTTCATAGAATAATAACTATGTGCTTGCATATTTTGATGATAGGAGTGGCTTCTGTACTTAGTTGGTGTTTTTCCTGATTTAAAGGAACGTTTGGAAATAGCTGCTCTGACAAATCAAGAAGACTCTCACAGAAGAGATACTGCAGGACATAGAGTTGCTTCACGCTTAAATGGGAGCTGTTTGGAACATGGAGTGAATAATAAACACCGACCAAATTCAGCTGGACGTTCAAAGTATGTCCGTTTGCATGTGGAGTTTTTAGATTTATTTATGTATTTATTTAGTTAGTTCCAAACATTTGATTATGAACTGAAATTTGGAGGCAAGAGAATAGTGTACCATACTGTTGACCTGTTCATTTTGGTTTCTTCCTTGCCACCTTCCCCCCTACCTTCATTTGTCAAGTCTTAACTAAGCCATGTGCTGGGGATGACTTGTGAACTTTCCAATTTTAAGGTTTGTATTCAAGTTTTGGCTTTATACTATTGTTCTCAGTTGGAGAAAAACGTTCTCTTCACATTGCAGACGAGAACGCCAGATTTCTGTTAGTAATAATGAAGAGTCCCCTGGAAATCACGAAGTTCTGAACTTCAGCACAAGTGGTGCTGGACAGCTTACTGTCCATAAAGGAAAATGTCTGGGTAAGCCAAATTACAGTTGCAGCTTGAAATGCTGGGGTTTGGGATGCTTTCAGTAACATGTCAAGCCACTGATAAGCACAGAGCTGGAAATGCATGCTTACTGTCCATCCATTGCTGCTGATAGCAATGGCATAAAAGCAGCAGGTTTAGCAAAAACATTAATACAGAGAGGAAACTTGGACCTGTAACATCTCCATGGAGTGCCCACATGGACAGACCATCAAATGTTTTCATTGTGTTTTCAATATAGCATTTCCTCAGTGGATGGGCAAACAGCCTGAAAGTCTCTTGAGAAAGGAAAATTCTATTATTTTTCAGTTTGAGGGTGAACAATTGTGTTACTATGTGTAGAGCTTGGCATTTGCTAAGCAGGAAAGTTGTTCATTTGTTAAAACTAGTTCTTGAAAACGTGCAGCAGTTTTTTGTCAATATGCAATTATTTTCACTTGAGTACTGTTATATAGCATTCAGTCTCATCAAGCCTGATATTTTCCATACCTACCATATAGATACACGTCTGCTTGTAAGTAGGTTTATGCTTCTAAATTTAGAAAACAGGCTTGTTGATATTTCTTAAGCATTTACAGGAGCTTTTGTAAAATCCTGAGAAACAAACGTAGCCATGTTCCTCTTCTCTCCCTCTGTGTATAGGCAAGGATGAGCAGCTTGGTAAATCTGTCTACAATGCCTTGGAAATTCACAGTGGAGACTTTGTTCTAATATATGAGTGGGTTCTGCACTGGCAAAAAAAGATGGGAAAGTTTCTTACAACTCATGAAATAGAAAAGATTGAGAAGTCTAAGAAACAGGTAATGCCTATATTTTGCATTTGGCTTAATAAAGATTAAGTGAAGTTCAGTGCTTTTCTTTAGGCTACTAATTTATATTAAACTTGAGAATGGTGGTGATGAACTTGAAAATGCTAATCTTTTAGAGTATCTGCATGAAAGAAGATGAGTGTATTGGGGTATTCAAGAGTTCCTTTACTTGCAAACACACTTTCTTGCATTTGTATTATTGTATGCATAAATAAAATAAACATTGAAATTCTGAAGAATACCTGTTAGAAATCAAAGCTGTACTTGCCCAGTGCACAGTACGTCCTTTTTAGAAAACTATGAGGATATCATAAATATTCTATTTGTGTTACATATTTTATTAGTAGTGCACTCCCAAATATGACAAAATGCATGTTCTGTTGTGTTTCCCTACCAGCTTCAGGGAGCAGAAACAGAGTTCAGCTCACTGACGAAGCTAAACCACCCAAACATAGTACACTACAAATGTATGAACCTCAAAGAAAGGGATGACTCAATTGTGGTGGATATTTTAGTGGAGCACATAAGTGGTTGCAGCCTTTCTACATACTTGCACAAAGAGACTCCGGTTCCAGTTGAGCAGTTGCGCCATTATGTGATCCAGATACTGTCTGCTCTCGACTACTTGCACAGTAATTCTGTAGTGCACAAGGTTCTTTGTGCTTCCAGTGTCCTGGTAGATGCTGAGGGGAACATCAAGGTCACAGACTACAGCATTTCCAAGCGCTTAGCTGACATCTGCAAAGCTGATGTTTTTGAGCAGACCAAGGTTCGTTTTAGTGAGGATGGTCTTCCCAACAAACCTGGGAAAAAAGGAGATGTATGGCGTCTGGGCTTGCTTCTGCTTTCACTCAGCCAGGGTCAAGTAACCAAGGAATTCCCAGTTGCTGTTCCTACCAATTTACCTGCTGACTTTCAAGACTTTCTAGAAAGGTATGTTTGTAATTTTCTTGTATCTTTTTGTCTTTGATTCTCCTTTTTTTTAAAAAGTTTTTTTTATAGTTTTTTTGGTTTTGTTTTTTTTTTTTTTTAGTTTTTTGAAGAATAAATAAGTCCTCCTGTTTTGTTAGTTGTAGTTTTTATAGAAGAGGTTGATCTCATGGCTCAGGCTGCTAATCTGGGATTTGGGAGAAGAGGTTTGGTGCTCTCTTTTTCTCTGCTCTGACACCAACTGTATATCACTGTGGATAAGCCATTTAGTCTGTCTTTGCTTCTGATTCCCATCTGAACGATGGAAGGAATAACTTCTTAAATATAATAAGAGCTCTTCTAACATTTATGTCAGACACGAAATGATTCTCACTGTGGTTTGCTAACAGGTGTGTTTGCTTGGAAGATAAAGAAAGGTGGACTCCTCAGCAGTTGCTACAACATAGTTTTATAAACATTCCACGAATAAAAATACCTGTAGCTGAAGAAAATCTAGATGGTAAGGAATTTGGCTCTTCTTGTATTCTGCTAAGTTAGTGGACTATATGCTTGCACTGAGAAAAACTGAGCTGTGCTACAGCTTCACAAAACTGCACCGAGTGTGTTACATCAACTAACTTAAAAGGTAGTGTGATCTTTAACTTGCCAGTGATGGTAACTTTGTCTTCATTGCAGATTCAGCAGGTATAGATTACATGGAGACAGTTGTACCCAGCAGTCGGATATCCAGTGCTTCATTCTTCACAGAAACACAAAGACAATTTTCACGATACTACAATGAGTTTGAAGAGCTAAAATTACTTGGTAAAGGGGCTTTTGGAGCAGTCATCAAGGTATGGTATGAAAACTGTTTCCTCTGTGGAAACCTTTCTGGAGATATGCTTGTTTTCTGTGAAGCCGAACAATATATTGGATGGTTTGCATGGTTTTATTTACTGTCTGCCAGTGTGCTGTGCCTGTGTTGAGGTTTTTATCTGGAATTGAATAGTCTGAAAAGTTTCTTGCAAGAGGTTGCTGGGAGACTGGGGAGAAGCCTCTCAGTATGGGGAACGTTGCATTTGAATTGTAGTCATTTTCTAGGTGAAAGGAAGACTTCCTGTTTCATTAAATTATTCTTCTGGCTCTTCTTGGTAAGGCATTTGTTAGCATTTGACTTTGGATTAATTTGGATTTTTCAGGTGAGAAATAAACTTGACGGTTGCTATTATGCTGTGAAGCGTATTCGCATAAACCCTACCAGCAAGCAATTTCGGAGGATTAAGGGGGAAGTAACGTTACTTTCCCGCTTGAACCATGAGAATATTGTGAGGTATTACAATGCTTGGATAGAAAAACATGAAAGTCCCCTTCCCACCGTGTCAACATCTGAAACAACCGAAGAGAGAAGAATGCCCCTCAAAGCCGGTCCCTACATCCTTTCTGCTGAGGAGACAAGTGATGTGGAAACTAATGCTCCTCCTCCATGTTTGACAAGTTCAGTTGAGTGGAGTACTTCATGTGAAAGATCCTCCAGCAACAAATTCAGTGGAGCTGATCAGGAGTCCAGTGATGACGACGATGATGGTGATGGCGTGTTCTCACATTCAATTTTGTAAGTAGGCTTCAGTTTTGCCACTACAGAGGGAGCATGAGCAGAGTTAGTTTCTCTAAGTTTGTGTCTTAGCGTTCTTGTTTCTTTTGTCAGAAGTAGTTTGCTGTATTTTTATTCTGTCCTCTTGTTCAAAAGTGTATTTGCCAGCACTCGGGCAGGAAGAGGAAATTTTCTAGCTAAGAATTGTCAATCTGTGTGGAAAATGTTTGGGTGTAGGCTTCTTGAAGCTGCTTATTTGTGCCAGAATGCATGACTTCTTACCTTATGTTTGACTGTCTTTTCCAGCTTTGAGAATGAAGTATTTTAATAAAGAATAACAGAGATTACAAGTCTTGAAAAATACCAAACTTGCCCTTTTTCATTTTGCTTTTTATTAGTGTATTCCATACCTTCCTCTGTGTATGGTTCAGTTCTCTCACTCAGAGTGATTTTTTGTATAAGTAAGTAAACTTATCTCAGTTTTGCTTATTGTATGTAGCAATTAAATTTTACTGATACAAATATATACCTTCCTTTTTTGAACTGGGCTATCAAAGGAAGTGTTTCTTTGCAAGCAGAATGCTTTTCTGAGTATTGTTTTGTTTTGCTTTTTTGTTTAAAGTGTATTGAAAGTCTTCAGCAGAAGCTTAGATTTTTTTTTTTTCTCCCCAAAATAATTTCCAAATACTTCAGTAAATATTTCTTGGTATGCAGAACTTTCGAGGTTTTTTTCTTTGTTTCTTTAAACAGGCCAACCACAGATTCTGAAAGCGAAATAATTTTTGATAATGAAGATGAAAATAGTAAAGGTCATTCTCCAGTAAGTGTAAAGTTAGTGAAAATAAAAATGTAATAATCTTTTACAAGTAAACAGGTCAGTTGGGAAGTTTTATTTCACTTCTGTTGTAAGTACATAAGCATAACCTTATAGGTCTGTTAGAGTAAGTGTTGTGCCATTGTGAGCTGCATCTCATAGAAATCAGTCTGATGCAGCTAATCTGGATTCTGTTTCCTAAAGTGTTTCTTGAACTAAATATGAGGGTTTTTTTAGTCATGACCCAGGTTATTATTGCAAGTTTCTTCAATGTGTTTGTGATTCAACAGCCATATGGATTACATGGTCTTAGGCCTCTCAAATTTGAAATTCTGTTCTGCCGTTAGATGCTTTTAACCAATATATCTGTTCATAGCCACTTTTTAAAGCAGACAGTATACATATTGTTACAGTCTGAAAGAGAGGGGAAGTCAGTATAATGACTAAGATTTTAGATGATTGTGTCACAGCACTTGCTGTGGACAGTCAGTGCACTGTATCTCTACAAAGCTAATGCACACTCTTCTACAGCATCTACAGTATGTCATTACCAATCCTGATGATCTGTAACATGCTTTTATTTAAAGCTGCATCTCCTGCCTCTTTCTGTTATAATGTACATTGGCATGAAAAGGTTTTCAGTATATCATTTAATAATATGGCAGTGCATTCTTTTGTCATTTTACATATGTAAATACGTATAGGCATACACACAGTACCAAAATTATTGGTTGAGGGTGGGGGTTGCATTATTTATCAAGCAAGCATTCTAACTTTTAGTTTAAAATACTTTATTTTTCTCTTTTTTTTAGTGTGACACAGCTTGAGATTTAGGGTTCATCTAGTTCTTCCAGAATTCTTTTCCTTCAGTGTCTAATGATAGCAAAGTGCTGCTCGATTTCACTTTGAGAGATGGTGGTATTACAAAAATGACATTGTATTATTTTGCTATTTTTCAAACCTGTCCATGGAAGTTTAGTTATCATCAGTGTATTCTAGCCATTAAAAAATAGTAGTATGTGTAATAAAAAAGTCTGCGCAGCTTCCTGTAGCTAACTGTTGTGTTACTTTTATTGTGATGAAGAATGAAGAAGGCAATGAAAAGAATAGCCATGGAGGAGAAGACAGGACACCAGTTGTTCAGACAGTGCATTATCTGTACATTCAGGTACAAATGTGCTTGTGAAAGGATACTGTTCATTTAAGTTTGCAGAGAGTAGTTGCTGGTTTTCATGAGAAGAGTAATGACCTTTAAGAATGCAAACGAGTAAGTTCAGTGCTGATTTTGCAATAGCTTGGTTTTCTGAAGGCTTGGCTGGTGGAAGGCTCTGTGCAGTGCACGTGGTTTGTTATGGCTTCCAAGGCTCTGTATTTGTGCCTGGAGAGAGCAAAGTTTTGTAGGGCCATAGTGTGTAATGGGATAACTGGTGTTGCTCATTGCTAACAGTATTGTGCGTGCACTTCATTTTAATAGCAATCAGTAATCCGTAAATCCATGGTATGGCTCTAACAGTAGGCACACAATGAAACTCCTGCAGGGTTGCAGCTTCAGGCTATTCTACTGACACCTCCTTTGTGTTAGGAGTTAGTCAACTTCTCCCAGAAGCTAACTATTTATAGCTAACTGTTCTGTGGTGATGTGCAATTTTTTATAATGCACTTAATGCTAGAGCTTGTCTGGAAGGAAGTTACAAGTAGATGGAATTAGATTTTAATAAGTGTGTTTGTATGTGTTGTGTATATTCATAATAAAAGCAGCTAATACGCCAAGTGCAATAAAGCCAGAGATTCTTTGTGGCTTGGCTTTATCACATATTATGGCTTGGCTGGCTTCACTTTAACCATTAAACTATTAATGTTTATGTTAGAGAATGTGCTACTCTGCAGGCTCATACCATTGTCCCAGAAAATGAGGTGGGACCCAGAAGTGAATGCATGTTTGCAGCTAAAAGACAGCTCTCAGGAGAACTGCAAACAACTGAACTTTTTGGAGATACTGTTTGCTCCTGAGCCCAGGCAGTAATGTGTGTACAGATACAAGTTTCCAATAGTCTCTTTTCTTAACAAAGCTGTTCTTTCTTCCCTCTGTCCCCTTTGTGTGCATAACTGAAGATGGAGTATTGTGAAAAAAGCACATTAAGGGACACTATTGACCAAGGGCTACATGAAGATACCAGTCGGCTTTGGCGGCTTTTCCGAGAAATTTTGGATGGATTAGCTTACATCCATGAAAAGGTTAGTAAATATGATAGTTAAGACCTGTGCATAATAACTGTGTTATGCCTCTTTATCTGTGGCTTTCTTTGTATTCATTTTGGGGTATTTATTAGCAAGTTTCCTCTCTATACCATTTCCATTATTAGTCTGTACTTGGGGTTAATTATATTTTATCACAAACATGAATTTTATAATGAACCACTTCAGATTTTACCCGTTTGTTGTAAGAATTTGACCATCTTTTGAAAACATGCATTAGGTGTCTGGTAGCACTGAAAATTGTTTCTAGCTTCTGGGCTACAAACTATAATCTTGTCTTCAAGACTGATCTTCAGTGACTTAATGCACTAGATTTCCCACTGTAGTAGAAGTATGTAATATGATTTTCCAGTCTATTATAAATACTTATAATTTGAATTGTGTTTATTGTTTAATATTCTGTGTGTCTTTTTTTATTCTCGTCTTGTAACAGGGAATGATCCACAGAGACTTGAAACCTGTGAACATTTTTTTAGATTCAGATGATCATGTGAAAATTGGTGATTTTGGTCTAGCTACAGATTATCCAGCAAATGCAGTAAGTACAGCTTGAAGTGAATTAAAAGACCCTTGAATTTGGTGATGTAATTACTTAAAAAACAAAAATAAAACATAAAAATATATTTATTGAAAAATAAAAATGAAAACAAGTTAAATGACCACAATGTTTATATATCAAGAATGCTATAAACTTCTTTTAAATTTCTAAGATTCTAGAATTAAAGCATGCACTGCCAAACCAAGTGAGAACAGCCAACAAAAGCATTTCATGTGTCATTTACAATACGAGTGTTTTGCTGATTTTAGGTGGTCTCTAAACAAGAGGAAAATCTCTCAGATGGTTCTGCTGTGTCTGACCCATCAGGTTAGTTTACATTGCAACTGGTCCTAAGCAAGCATTTATATTCTGTGGTCTTGTGTACACTGTTAAAACTTTCATTTGTTCTTTAACAGTAAAATTTCTCTTTATTGAGGTCAGGGGTGGGACCCCCCTAGCCACCAAATTGGGTAGCCAAGTTAAAATCCAGCAGTTTTGTCTCTTATCTAAAAATTAATTTGCTTCCTCTGCTAGCCTTCTGTCATAGATCAGTGCCTTCCTCATGGTGAGGTATAGAGAGCCTCTATATCTGTTCCCTCTGCACTTGTGTTTGCCTGTGTAGGACAATTTCAAGACTTCAGTGTCATTTATTTGGTTTTTGTTAGTCTGAATATGGTGTTTTGAGAGAAATTCAGTACGTGGTATGTTTAAAGACAAATGTAATGGTGGTGAAATTTAGTAGTAACATTTGTGTGCTGACTTCCTACAAATCTATAAAATAAGATACAGGTTTAGCTATTACAGCTAGACACAGATACTTGACATGTGGAGTAAGAAATGTTTGTCGAAGTATTCTCTGCTGGGTCTCTCTCAGTAAGGACTGCACTCCCACCTAGAAGAAAGAGAACATGAATGATTTTTTTTCTTGACATGGATGCTGTATTTTTCTCCCACTTTCTTGAAACTGATGCTCTCATCTTTTGCCACACAGGTAACTTGACAGGGATGGTTGGCACCGCACTGTATGTCAGCCCAGAGGTCCAAGGAAGCACAAAATCCACATACAATCAGGTATGATTGGAGTAGACTTAATGAAAAGGTAGCATGGAATCTAAGATGTACCAGGTATAATTTGGAGGACCTTTGTAACTGAATAGGATAGAAATCTTAGTCTTTAAGACTTTAAGTTAAGGCAATAAAGTGTATATTGTTGATTTGGGTTTCTAGACTGTGACTGTGGGAGGTGAGGGTGTATTTTTTCCATCAAAGAGACTCCTGTTTATATGCAGAGACAAACTGAATTGCAAAGCAGGGAAATGCTTTCCAAGTGGGAGTCATAGAATTACAAAATGGTTTGGGTTGAAAGGGACCCCAAAGTTTATCCAGTTCCAGCACCCTGCCATGGGCAGGGACACCTTCCACTAGGCCACCAGGTTGCTTCAAGCCCCATCCAACTGGCCTTGAACACTTCCAGGAATAGGGCATCCACAGCTTCTCAGTGTACCTGTTCCACCCTCACAGTAAGGAATTTCTTTCTAGTATCCAGTCTAAACCTACCCTCTTTCATTTTAAAGCCATTATCCCTTCACCTATCACTGAGAAGCCTTGTAAAAGTTCCCCCTGGCATTCTTGTAGCCTGCTTGAGGCTGATCTGAGATCTCAATGGAGCCTTCTCTCCTGGCTAAACAATTTCAACTCTCTCAGCCTTTCCTTGTGCGAGAGGTGCTCAATTCCTTTAATCATCTTTGTTGCCCTTCTCTGGACTTGCTCCATGGACTTGCTGTAGCAGATCTATGTTCTCCTTGTGTTGGGGGCCCCAGAGCTGGATGCAGCACTCCAGGTGGGGTATCATGAGAATGGAGTAGATTGGGAGAATTGCCTCACTCAACCTGTTGGTCACACTGCTTTTGATGCAGCACAGGATGTTTGGCTTTGTGGGCTGTCAGTGCACTGACAGATCATGTTGAGGGTCTTTTCAGCCTGCACCTCCATCTTCTTCTCAGGTCAGCTCTCAATCCATTTTCTGCTCAGCCTGTATTTGTGCTTGGAATTGCCCCAATACATGTGCAGGACCCTGCACTTGGCCTTGTTGAACTTCATGATGTACACACAGTCCCACCTCTTCAGCCAGTCACGATCCCTTCTGATGGCATCCCTTCCCTCCACGTGGTCAAATGCACCACACAGCTCAGTGTCACCAGCAAACTTGCTGAGGGTCCCACTCTCCATGTCACTGACAAAGACGTTAAACAGCTGGTCCCAGTACCAACTCCTGAGGAACATCCACTCCTCAGGTCAGTGTTAGGCTGCTGACCACAACTTGAGTGCAACCATCATTTATGTCATAGCTGTGATGATAGAAGGCTTTAACGTCTACCAAATCTTAATGGAATGGGTCTTCTAACAAAAAAACTTTAAAAACAAATAATAATAAAAAACACACAAAAAGACACAGAAAAAAAAACCCAGCCCTCTCTCCTTTTTTTCCTCTGCTATGTTCGTCTTCAGAAAATTGATAAGTACTATGTTCAAGTTTTCATTTTTTTCTTCCTTAGAAAGTGGACCTGTTCAGCCTAGGTATAATATTCTTCGAAATGTGTTACCATCCTATGAATACTGCATCAGAAAGGATCTTTGTTCTTGGTCAGCTAAGGCTGGTAAGTACACAGAGATGAAACATACTAATTCTATGCATCAAATAGTTTTTTAAGAGAAGCAAAAGGATGCAAAATATAGCAAAAAATGTTGCCATAGGGAGTGCTTAAAAATAAGGTTTGTAAAATATATCATTAAAAGTTAAGAATACAATTGAAGCTATTGCACTGACATTGCTTTAATGCACTATGCCATCAGTCAGTGTTCTGTCTCTGAAATTAATCTTTACGTATCAGATAAAGGGATGATTTCATTACTATACCTAGGTTGAGGCCTGGTGGGCCTTTCTTAGGAATCAGTTGGTATTTGTAGTTAGAAAATGCTTGTGATTATGGGTCGTACTTTCATTGTAAAAAAACATCAAAGCATTCTTTTTCCTTTGAGCTCTTCAAATTAAATTGGCAGTGCGGGGGGTTGGTTTGTTTGGTGCTTTTTGTTTATTTTTTCATGGGCAATGGAAATACTTGGTTTCTCTGTTTAATATGTAGAATTTAAGACTAATCTGAGCAATCTGGACTGCTTGTTAAAATTCAGATGCGGATTTTGGTTTTTGTTTTGTTAGCCTGCGATTATATTTCCTAAGGACTTTGATGAAGTCAAGCATGCAAAGCAGGTAATTTTGAAGATATTTTAAGTATTAGGCATTCCTTCTCAGAAAACATTGATTATCATTTTTTCCCCATAATTTTCCACTTAATTCCCCTCCTAGTATTCTCTGCCAAGTTCTTATTACACGATAATAGAACACAGGAAATAAAATCTCAACATAATGCTCTAAGCTGACATGGAAATATATTTACTTACAAAATTCTCAGAGCTCAGTCATGAAGAAATTTAGAGTTCACTGGCACATCTTTTAAGCTCTGAGGGACAATTCTGACTTTTTATGCTCAGAGAAATGGCAGCTGAATTGTTTAACATTTTACTTAAACTTTTTGAGAGAAATATGTGTCACACAAATGAAAGAAATGTGCAAGCTCAGTTGGCTGCTCCAAACTTGACAGAGCTGCCAAGAGCTGTTCTGGAGGCCTCTATGGCAGAGCAATGAAGTGATAAGCAGTGTTATCTTTTCTGGACCATCTAAGTGGCTTTATCCTTATCAAGTGCTAATCAACTCTTTTGTTGACCATTAGTGTTAACTTTCAGTGTGTTATGCTTGTATAACAGCAATCTACACTGTTACTAGTACCAGAAAAACATTTCCAGCTTGTACATTTCACTGAAATATGCCAGGAAGATTCCCCCTGGGGAATACTTGTGCCTCTCACATACTTCTGATTCTAATACTTGTGCCTCGCAAATCTTTGATCTCATGCATGCAATTCTGCTTTCTTAACTTTGTTGATAAAGAGATGCCAGAGCTAGCATACCATGGAACAACAAAGGAAAAGAATACTACATATTTTGTCATCCCAGGAGTCACATTTCTAATAACTTGTGTGGTTTAGTAAACTTTTTCAGATGATAATAAAATATATTCAAAATTTAATAAGAAAATAACATCTATCCAGAAGATTTAGATTCTGCTGTTTTTTCCCCTCTAGAGTGTCTTAGTTTATTATTGAATTGATATGCCTACCAAGTTTGTTGCAAATACTGTCAATTTACAAAATGTTTCTAATCTGTAAAATTTTGATTTAATTTGTAGAGATTGGTTATTACGTGGCTTCTGAACCACGATCCTGCAGCACGACCAACAGCTGTGGAGCTGCTAAAAAGTGAACATCTCCCACCACCACAAATGGAAGAGTCAGAACTCCACGAAGTGCTTCACCATACCTTAGCAAACGTGGATGGAAAGGCCTACCGGACTATGATGAGTCAGATATTTGCACAGCGTGTATCTCCAGGAATAGACTATACTTATGACAGTGATATGCTGAAGGTTTGTAGGTGTTCAGGGGATGCATGGGTTTGGCTTTTCCCTGTGTTGAATTTTTTAAAAACATGCTCATATGGGTAAACCTGTAGCATTTCTGAGTGAACTGCATTATTTCAAGGTTCACTTTCACATTGGTTCCCATTTAAAACTACAGTCTCTGCTGTGTGGGTTTGAATAGCCACTTTCCATTTGAGCCTTAATTTCATTTTTCAGTGAAGAAACCAGCAGTGTTTGATTGTAGCAGCTAAAGCTTTATGTCCAGATAATGGCGTCATTTACTCTGAGTTCCTGTCAAATTAATGGTTGACCACTTGTCAGCAAAAAGTGTTCCCCCTCGTGGGTGTTTTCTTCTCTTTCTAATTAATGTAATTTTTCTTAGTTTATCAGCTCTTGAATCTTTCTAAATCTAAAGAAATTAGAGGTAACACAGTACAAGAATGCTTCATATGGCTGTAGTTATTTTTTATTATGTAAGCATTGCAGTTTTTTGTAGTGGGATGAGATAGCAGAATGTTTATTGCCTGTATTACATGGAATGATTGCCTACGTGGAGTGTTCATCACACGTGAATTATATATGTACTTTTTATTTGTGATGGTTTCAGGGTAGTTTTTCTATTTGGGCAGCCAAGATACAGCAGCATGTATGTGAGATTGTCAGCCGGATATTTAAAAGACACGGTGGGTGTGTTTACAAAAGTCATTAATTTCCTTTTTTGTGATTGAATTAATTTAAAATAATGGAATGGATTTACTGCTATAAGAGAAATCAGAAAACATATTCAGTAGTTGATCATTTGAAGTTTTTATGATGTTTTCTTCTGTTGTTTTGTCATTCCAGTAGTAGCTACTAACATCAAATCTGAATGATTTACATTTTCTACTGAAAGAAGAGTGAAAATCTTAATTATATTTTTGAATGTACATGGTTGTTCTGATAAATCTGTATGAGGTTTTAGAGGTAGAGGCTGTTATGCAAAATCTGGATCTGAATACAAGGGTAGGTAGTTCTGTGGTGGGAGATCAGGCATCCATGTAGCACAGTAACCTCTCACTGAACAGCCAGAATAGGAAAAGCATAAGGGAGAGCATGGAAACAAAGTGTGTAGTGCTCCTTCCAGTGATGTATTCTTGGTAATGCCTTGCTGTTCAGGAACTTCCTGAGCCAAAGCTGATGCCATGATGTGTAATAGACTTTTGTTTTCCTTTCCAGGGATCTCTCCAGTCATTAATAGTAGTATTCACTTAAAATTATTTTTTGAAAAGAAAATTTATGCAGCCACTGTCACACTTGAAATGTTGTTGTGTTGTCTTACAGGTGTTCATAGTAGTATTTTATATAAAAATAGAGAATTTTGAAGTAGAAACTTTGCATTTTTCAAGTAAATCATATTCTGATTAAGCATGATCAAAATTTGGCAATACAAGAGTGAGAAAACTGAGGAATGAGAAGTCAAGGATGGGTTTACTCTCTCCCCCCACTCCTTAAACCTTGACAGATTTGGGAAAGTTTTTGTTAGCATTTTAGAGACTGAAATGTTTCCATGCTTTTGGAAAAAAAATGGGGGGAGAGGGATTGGATATTTTCCATTAGATTGTGTCTGACATCTGTAATGGCTAAAAGAATTTCTTTCTATCTGGGGCGCTTTTTTTCTCATTTAAAAGTTTATATTGAAATCTAATTGAGTTAAGCTTCAGTAAATTCTCTAGTGATTCTCAATCAAATATTATAACAAGAAACTATCTTTCAGTAGTAAGTGGCGTTAGTAATAGTAAAGGTTTCACTGAAGATTGGATTCATACAGATAGATGGTTGCAAAATATAGCTGGAAAAAAACTGATATTCAGGAGGTTTTAAAATGAAATACAAATACTTCTAGTATATTTTTGAGATAGAGGATGCAACATGTCTGAACAAAATTTGTTCTATATGGAAATATATTCCATATATTTCTGTATGAAAATTCCTCTAGATCAAAGCAGTATCAGGTAACTGCAGTGTTTCTCATCTGTTTTGTATGCCTGCTTTTGTGAAAGGTGGTGTTTAAAGAGGGAGGGCAAGGTAAGGATTCTGCTGGGCTGTGGAATTGGCAGTTCTCTCTTCTGTGGCTTCCTTGCTGAGCCCAAGAAGCATGGAACTTAAGCATAAAATAAACTCTGACTTTCTTTCTTTAAATATGGAAGAGAGAAGTTTATTAAGGACATTTAATGTAATTTTTTCAACTTACGGATTGACATAATTATGCCCTGCAAGGGTGTTCATGAGCCTGTAAAAAGCAGGTGTTACTTCTGAAATGAGAGAAGTGTTTTCTGGTTTTGTGCAGGAGCCATCAAGCTGCATACTCCACTGCTGATGCCCAGAAATAAAAAACTATATGAACACAATGAAGCTTCGTATTTCATGGATCACAGCGGGATGCTGGTAATGCTTCCTTACGACCTCAGAGTAAGTAGCATCATCTCTGCAGGCAAAGCTTGCAGAGGGTTTGGAGGGTGCTGTGGTGGAATTTGGTTTAGGCTTGCACTTTTGACTGCTGAAGTAGTCTATCTCTCAATGTCCTTGCTCTCCTGAGTTCTCTTGTACTCTTGACAGCTGGAGCCCAGACCATGTGTTGAAGTTTGTTTTTTTAACATAGGTGAAAGTAATGTTTTTATTTAAAACTTGCAGCAAGGATGGTTAGATTAATATTACTTGGCTATGTCAGGTTTTTAGGCATTATATTAGACTTGGGAGAGTACAAGTGTAACTACACAGTTTAATTCATCTCTAGCTACAGAGCTCAGACTGACTTTTGTTTCAACAATTTTCATGTATTTTTTTTTTCAGATTCCTTTTGCAAGATTTGTAGCTAGAAATAACATATCAAACTTGAAAAGGTAAGAGATGTAGAGGTGATGCTTTGCACTGAAACTGTGCTTGGACAGTGACTTCCAAAGAGGCTGATTCATTCTTCAATATTTCCTTTAGATACTGTATAGAGCGAGTTTTCAGACCTCGGAAGTTAGACCGCTGTCATCCCAAAGAGCTCCTAGAATGTGCATTTGACATCATTACATCTACTGGAAATAGCTTTTTGCCTATAGCAGAAACAATTTATGCCATTTCAGAAATCATTCAAGAGTTTTCAGTGCTACAGGTAGATTCTCTAATCAGCACCTTTCCTTTCTTTTCCACACAAAATTTAAATTTATCTAAATATCTAGTTTGACATGTTGTAAAAGGATACTCTAACCAGTACAGAACTATTTTCACATTTAATCTATAGTCACTTATAGAACACTGTCATAAAAAACCTGTTTCCTAGGTAAACTTAAATGAAGCATAGGTTTATGTGCAAAGGAAATATTAACTGAATCCTTTACAGTATTATTTACCATTGAAATAATGTCTTCTGTCAGACAAGAAGTGATTACTGTAGAATGGGACAAGGGTTGCCATTCTCTGGTTAGAGATGAAAATTAAGGTAGTGAAAGAAGAGGTTTGAAGTTAATTTTGAACTATTATTAAATGTTTAGGAAGACTTTGTTTTATGGGGGTTGGTTTTTTTAAGAAAACAGAATGGAAGTAAAACTTGGTTTTTTCATGTTTTCTTTTTTTTCATTTTTCTTCATTTATGCTTTGCTAGGAAAGAAACTACGGTATTTATCTGAACCACACTGCCTTACTCAAAGCCATACTTTTGCACTGTGGGATACCAGAGGACAAACTCAATCAGGTCTACATCATTCTCTATGATGCTGTGGTAAGGCATTAGTTATTAATGTAACCTCTGTGATCATGGCTGTAGAGTATTCTATTTTGTGGAGCTGTCTCTAAAAACTATTAACAGCCCATTGCCAGCATGACCAGGAGTATACTCTTGATACATAAAAAGGCTAGCTGCCTTTGGGCTGTAAGCATAGATTAATTACTTTCTTCTTGTTTCTGAATTGGGATGGTTTATGATTCCTGAATGTGTATTTATGAGAGAATTATTCAGCTGTATAATTAAGAACTGACAGGCTAGTCAATAAAAATGTTAAAAAAATTAAATGTGAAATGTATTTTAATATCAGTTAGGTCTTTTCTACTTTATAAGCACACAATACAGGTGAAGTTACTTTGAATAATTACAATAATGCATTAAACACAACCAAATGCTGTTTTAATCTGTTTTTATTGTAGACTGAAAAGCTAACTAAAAGAGAAGTAGAAGCCAAGTTCTGTAATCTTTCTCTCACATCAGCTAGTGTAAGTGATCTTAATTCAGTTAATTTCCCTGTAATTTGTAATTAGTCAGTAATATTTTATTTTTTTGTCATTTAATCAACCAGAGTAAGAAAAATAACCTGTTACACATGCTGTTCAGAATAGGTCAGTCTCTTTGCAAGTGGTCTGGCTTTGTTCTCTGTTCTCTCTGGCAGCCAATATTGCAGCTTCTTTAAGCATGTTTCACAGGCTGTGGAAACTAATAAAGGGTAAATGGAATACTCTAGAGGGGTATTTAATAAAGAAAACTGAGAGAAACTTTAAAAAAAAATTATCTGCAAATATTGAATGTGCATAGAGTTGAAGTTAACTTCTGGATAGTCTGAGACTTGTCTCTGTTCTTTTGCTCAACTTCACTAGGTAAAAACAGCCTGCTAGACAGAACAAACAAAAAAGGCAAGATGTTTTACTCCAGATATAAAGTCAGATATTTTCCTTCCTTTTAGATGGGACATATTATGAATGTTGTCTGTGTTGCTATGTATGCTTATAATTTTATTTTTTTGGTTTTAGCTTTCTCGACTCTATAAATTCATTGAGCAGAAGGGAGAAGCAAGTAATGTATTTCCATTTCTAAACACAATGATAAAACAAAAGCCAAGTGTCACTCAGCTGTTGAAGCATGGCATGAAGGATTTAGAGGAAATCATAGGTTTATTAAAGCAACTGGGAATAAAACTTCAGGTTTGTAAAATGCTCTGCTAATAAATTAATGGGATTACAGGCTGCTGGGCCTTGCAATATGCCAGGAAATAAAGATATTTTATAATAGAAAAAGCACACACAAGTGTCTTTTGATGGCAAATAATAGTACTGGCATTGATATTCTTCCTTTGTGTTCTTTTTTTTTTTTTTTTTAAATTAAAGATGCATTATAAAAATAAGACCTCTTCCAGTCAGAAGTCTCTGGCTTAAATTCTGTATAATGACACTAAGACTGTTGTCTTTCCCCAGCCAAGACTGAAGGCATTACTTAGAGTGAAAAGAGGGATTTTAATAAATTTTGAACAAACTAAATATTTTAAAATACAGAAATCTAATGACTGCTAAAGGCCTCCACCTTCCTTGAAGCTTGCTATTTGGGTTTTGTGCTGCAGGTTTATTGGGATGCTGTAAGATTAAAGCACCATTTCTTTATTTTTCGCTGTATTTTAAATTTTTGGAGCTAAGGAATGTTTCCATATGTATTCCTTATGTAAAAACAGTGTTTTAAATCCATGCTGCTAACAGGAAATTAGTTATATATATGCACATGTTTGTTTTTATTTTACAGATCTCTATCAATCTGGGACTAGTTTACAAAATACAGCAGCACAATGGTATTATCTTTCAGTTCATAGCATACATCAAAAGAAGACAAAGAACTGTTCCTGAAATCCTTGCTGCAGGAGGCAGATATGATCATCTGGTATGTGCTCATCTCTTCTAGTAAATTTGGAATTCTTTTTAACCCTTGAGAAAAATGATATTTTGCCAAGATAAATATCTGGTCTTCCATTCTGTTTTTTTCTTGTTTTGAGATTCCACAGTTTAGAGGGCCACAGACAGTAGGACCAGTTCCTTCAGCTGTTGGAGTCAGCATAGCTATAGATAAAATAACTGCTGCTGTTTCCAGTGTGGAGGATTCTGTAAGTCTCTTTCTTGGGAAGTGGGGAATTTTTTTGCTTCTGACAGTTCAGTAACCTAATTGTAGGTAGAGATGGACAAAAAATAACATGTTCAGATGTGTTCCCAAACAATACCATACTGAAAGAGAAGGCAGACATCAAGATGACCTGTTTTCTTTTGTGTTTCTCTACACAGAACTATTTATTAAATGAGAATGACAGGAAGACAGGCTTACACCATTGTATTTTGAATTTAAATGGGATGTTTTTCATAGCCTGTGTATTCTTTCAGATGGAAGAGTACAACTGTGTGTATTTAGTGTATTTTTCCCCTACTGCTTCTCCCCTTATCAAAGTATAGAAGATAGGGATGGAAATAAACTTTAAGAATATTGACTACAGCATCACAAATCTTCACTTGGCCATGAAATGTGTATTTTATTATCTTTTCTCTGTAAGAATGAATTAACATTGCTAAGGAGAGTGGGAAGGAAAGTAGGCTGGGATACTTGGCAGGCTGAGGCCCTGGAGGTGCTTTACATTGAAGATTGAGCTCCAGTGACTTTCAGGTGGACTTTGGTGGATTGTAGCTCTCAAAAAGAGGTGGATCTAATCCCTTTTTGGTTTTTTAGCTTGATGCATTTTGACAAATGTTAGAATATTTGTCCATCTTTCTTACTTCAACTGCCTTGTGAGGTGAAAGGTGTTATTGTCACTAATATTGTCTCGATTTTACTTTCCCTTCAGGTTTCTGTCAGCTCTTGTGACCTGCTGGTTGTAAGTGTTGGTCAGATGTCAATGGGTAGAGCTATCAACATTGTTCAGAAATTCTGGACTGCAGGAATTCCAGCTGAAATAATGTATGACTGGTCCCAGGTAGAATTTTTATCTCCATGTGTTATCTGTCTTCTTGTTCTCCAAGATCAATGCAATGAAACCATACTATTTTTGGGTATTTTTCTGGTTTTATGGAGATAGACTCGTAATACTGAGCATGTAGGGTGCTATTCAGACAAAATAATGTCAAGAAAGTCTCACTGGCCTTGCAGCATTCTTCCAGATTATTTAAAAGTGTGAAGGAAGATTCCTCCTATTAATAAATATAATACTTAAAGGGGATACATCAAGAATAGAACCAAGTTTTAAACAACCACATATCTGAAGACACTCAGGTGCAGAGGAAATATTGATATTATTCTACTGTTAGAAATACAGTTTGGCAAACTGAGCTACTGGATGGGACCCTATTTTAGTCCTTGAAGAGAAAGATCTGTAGTAGGAGGGGAAGAGAGTGGCAAGCTGAGTTGTGCCCTTTTCTGTCCAGCTGAAACCAAACAGAGCTGTAGCCAGCACTACACTGGAGTGTAGGGAGCTACATGGCAACACTGAAATCCCTTTTAGAGGTGGTGGCACTTATGTAAGGATTGAGTCTGCTTAACCTTCACGTGTCCCAGATCATGACTAACAAGAGAAACTCTGCAGTTGCCCCTTCCATGTGCTGCAGGGTACGAAGTTTTGAGCTCATTCAGTTCATTGTCTGACTTTTTTGTAATTTTTTGCCATTGCATTTCCAACAGTGTCCATCCCTTGGGACTGAAAAAAAATCCAGATTATATACTTTTCCTATGATCACCTAGGCTGGAGTTTCTTGGTTTGAGGTTGTTTTGATTCATAAGGAATGAAGATTTGGGTAGTTCTTGCCTCTGTCTAATGCTGTCCTGCAACCCAGTGCTGATTAAGTCAGCATAGCCTTGGTTTTATTGGAACCCAGCTGGAGTCAGCTTTCGTGGCAGACCTCCAGCCATGCAGGACTGAAAGCTGCAGGCAGCAGGGTGGTGACTGCACATTTTTGCAGCTACTTAGACTCTACACTTCTAGGTATAGGTAGTCCTTCTATGTGGGAACTTGGGCTGCAGGACCTAGGCATTCTCTCTAAGTGTAGACTCAGATTTCAATTTTAGCAAGCATTGGGTGGATAAATGTATGCACAATGAAGTTTCACCTACTCAAGTTGTTAATAAAGCTTTTCTCTCTCTGAAGCTGTGACTGTTGCATATCAAGTTACTTTAATTAAAGACAGGAGACTGTGGTTAATTAATTGGTGATTTTATAATCTGTCAAATTAGTGTCCCATAACCTCTTATTTTGTTCATACTTTAGTCCCAGGAAGAACTGCAGGAATACTGCAGATGCTCAGGGATTACATATGTGGCTCTGGTGTCAGAGAAAGAAGGAAGTCATGTGAAGGTAAGCATGGGACCTTTATGGTGGTGGATGCTTTATGGTGTTTCAGATTTGTACTATGTTGTTCTACTTTTTTTAAGGTCATTATTAATATGATATAAATTATACTTAAGTGGAGTTGAGATAAGTACAGTTTTGGTCGTTAAGTTGTAGAAATGTTGTTCTGAAGAATTTTAACATTTCTAACATTTTTTTATCCCTGCATAACACTGTTATTCACAGACCTCCTTCCCTCTAGGAAAGTCCAAAAACTAGTGCAAACATTGCTTGACAGTGCCATGGATGGTTTAACATGGAAAAAGGTTTCTCTTGTCTCTTGATTTCTTTAAATCGACAAAATGAATTAGTTGACTTTGCAGTTGGCACCTTTTCATGTTACAAAACAAATACAACTAAAATGTAAATCTGAAAAAAATTGGTGTAGTTCCAACAGACAGAACCACACTCTTCACCTCTGTAAACTCAGATTAGGACGCAAAGACTGGACTGTTTCACAACATGAACGTACTGTGTACTTCTTCTGTACTCTGCAGCCTGTGGTTCTGGTACCTCTGGTTTTTTGAAGTTAAAAGTTTTTTAAAGTGTTCTGGATCACTAGAGAAAACATTATTATTATTTGAATAAAGATTAATTCTTTGAAAAAAATACTAGCCATTTCACAACATATGGCAAGGACAGCCAATGTGACTTACTAAAATATTTTTAACTTCTTATTCATTCTGTTACTGTAACAGCAATAATTGCAAGAATAAGTAAATCTTGATGATGACAATGTGATATTTCAAAGTCCTCCACAGGCCTATTATAGAGTGTTCTTTTAAATATTGCAGCAAAACCAAGAAAGGAGATGTTAATGAGGTGAATGGTGTTGTTACTGATTAAGCTCTTGCCAATAAAGATGGTGCAGATTCCTAAGTTTTGAATGTTTGAGTTAACTCTTGCAAATTGAAAGGCAAGCCTTATTCTAATATAATTGCTTAACTAAAAATACTAAAAATACTGTTTTTACAATTATAAACCATTCTGTTTAGAACTTAATTATCACATATTAAATGCAGGGAGCCAAGCTACGCTTTGGGAATGCAGAATAAATTGGTAGTTGGCTGAAAAAAAATCTAATCAAATATTTAATTGGCAGTGATTGATTGGTAATGATAATAGCTTCCTACCTTTGACTCTTTCACCTTTAATGGGTGAAACAGTTTGGTTTTGATTAAGTTTGAGAAGTTTATTTGTATGCCATTTTAAGAATCAACAATCTTAAGAACCATTGAACTACATCATAGGTGAAATCCTTTGAGAAAGACAGGCAGACGGAGAAAAGGATTTTAGAATCTGACTTAGTAGATCACCTGATCCAGAAACTGAAAATGAAAATCGGTGATGAAAGATGTAATAGGTAAGTAGCACAATGTGTCAGTAATGTGAATGGTCAAAATCAGAAATGAATATATGTTTGCATGTGCTCAGTTAAACCTTAATTTTATTTGGTAAAGAAATTGCTGAATTTCTTTTAAGGGGAAAAGAAAGCAAAAGGCTTTGTTATAGAATTGTAGAAATTGTTACAGAATTGTAAGAAAGAAACTGATTACCCTAGCTGCTGCTACATTCACACATGCATAGTGCTTCACAAATTAAAAGTCCACACATTTATCTCAGTTATCAGAGAAGCTAGAGTAGCAGTAGTGTTTGGCTGTTTGCAAGTCCCTGTTACTGAGCAAAAGTCCATTACATTTGTGTACTGTGTAATCAAAATACTAAAGCAACAAATCCCTTTCGTTCTGAGGCACTATTGGTACGGTGAAATGAGGGTGTAACTGTTGCACTTCTGTATGCTGTGCTGGCACAAGTGAAAGTAACGCCTGGCAAAGACTTGAGGTACACAGGAGAACCCCTTCATCCTGTCTTCACTGAAATTATTATTTATTGTCACCAGTGGAAGTTAGTACAGAAGTGACAGGGGAGACTAGTCATTCCTGTGTGCTCAAGCAGTACAGCTGTTACTTACACATAGGCCCTGTAAGTCTGTAATCATTCATGCATCTAACTATATTTATATGTGTGTACGTATATATATGTCTGCATTGGCAGCAGGAATAGACATGCATTAGTCACACAAAGTAGAATTCAGAAATTTAACAGAATTGCCATCCAGTTTTTCTGACTAGGCTTAATAATAAAAGAAATCATAAGTTTTGAAATGCTGAAATGAAGCAGTAGCTTATACAAGCAGTGTATGTCTCCTGCAACCCACCTCTTGTTCTCCTTTTTCTGGTCTCAGCCAGTCTCTGTATTTAACTTTGCAACTAATCTGATCCTGAGGTGCTTTCTGATCTACTAGAAGCTGTGAAAGAAAAATATTCTTTCAAAAACTTACCTTATTTCTAAATCCTGAAAACAGAATAGAGAAACCCTTGCATGGTACCACTAAACAGAGACATGCAATAGCTGATTGTAATAGTGCTGGCAAATTTCTCTTTGAATGAATTCCTGAATGTGGAAAGTAAAGGTATCCAAACTAATTACTGAAGACTTCTTTGAATATGTGTACTTTTAAGTATAAATACTACTTTTATACTTCAGCATTATGTCACAGAAACCTGTGAGAAACAGATTAAATTATTAATTCAGAGAGAATACTCTCACAGTATATTTTTGTATTAGGATATAAATCACTCTTGCATGATAGGGAGGACATTTCTTGTATCCACAGCAAGCACTGCTTCTAGACCTGACTTTTTAATGCAATTCTGTATGGTTTCCTCTCAATTCCTGAATAGAATTGATTCATGTTAACAAATGTGTATTGGGGAGTATCCACAAACTTCTTTATCTATTGGAACTAAGTTTAAATATGTATGATAATCTGAAACTACTGTCTTATTACAGTATTTGTTTATAATTGTAAATCTGTTTCCTTAACTGTCTTTGGTTTTGTTTTGTTTTTTTTAGAGAAACCACAGATAATCTTTCAATGCAAAATCAAAAAGGATCATTTACTAATATTTCAGGTATTTAATCTCTAATTATAGAACATACAAACTGTTCCTCTTTCTGCTCAAGAATTATTTTGTAGGAAAATATTACCAAAGGCAAAGTAAGAAAATGTTTTATAGCAGAGCTCTGATTAGAGGCACTTCCTCTTAATCTCAGACATTGTTCCAAATGATTCAAAACGGAATTTTTCTCCAGACTAAGTGCTCAGACCAATGGAGAGAATATTCTTTGTAGAAACATTCATTGACACAGTAATACAAGTGGCTGGGAAAGCCAAAACTCGCAAATCTTTCATAGCTGAGGAGAAATTTAAATGTCATCTTGATGAAAAATAACTTGACCTGTGATAGTTAGCATATTGAGATCTGTTTACATTGACTTACCAAAAAAAATCTACAAATAACATTTTTTCCAAATGAAAATGCCTTTACATTTCTAGCTATAGATTTGCATTCCTTATTCTGATAATACAATTTTTTATATAAAGAATAATATTAAGTGCTTACTGTGTGGCTAAAGTTTGGCATTTTTGATACATGTTTTACTGAGCACTGATCCCATGCGTGGTGGTGGTGATTTTTAGAGAAACACTTCACAAGTGCACACTTTTATATAATAGGGAGGGAGAGAGGCCATGTTGAACTTGGAGGGGTTTGTGTGTGTGACTACCAGAAGTGGAAATCCAGATTTCAAAACAAGCCATTTCAAATTTTAATTATTATTTGGGGAAGCTGGGGCTTATTGTTCTGCTGTGGGACCAAGCACTGAATAGTTGCCTCATTCTTGTCATGGCTTTTCTTTGCTTACTATTAGGTGCACTGCATTTCATTGTAGAATTATGCAAGTCATTTAGAACCTTTTCTTCATTTCAGGCAACAGTGATATAAAATACCAAATTTCTTAGTCTTAACAATCAGTCCTTCAGAGTCATAACTGAGTGTTTGAGAATTTATGTGCATGTCTCATTATCCTGTCAGATCTTGGAGGTTTTCAGCAGCTTTTTAATCAGTACTACACTGATTTTCATTTATTAATATTTGTGAATTTTCTGTTTGTTGATACTTGTTGTATAAAGAAATACTATAAACTAAAATGATGTGTTTGCATTTTAGGTGTGTTTGAATCACATGGAACTCTTGTAGTGCCTAACGTTAGTGTTATAGCTCCTGAAAAATTATCTGCCAGTGCCAGGCGTCGTCAAGAAATTCAGGTACACACCCATCAAATAAGTATTCAGAAGTGATCCCTAGAAGTTAAGGAATGGTAGAATTCATACTTTCTATTACCAGCTAACTAAAACTAATTCATCCTTTTTGTTCTTTATTCATAAAATAGACCTGGAACAACACAAATGGTTGAAGGCAAAGACCACCCTTTTTAACAGTTTGGATGCTAAGGATTATCTGTGACATTTTTGGCTCAGCTATCATTGTGCATATATATTAGAAATCCTACTTTTCTAGGAACTATGGTTCTGGAACTTCCTTTTTCTTCCTCCCTAAATGCTATTAAAGGTTGTCATGGTTTAACCCCAGCCAGCAGCCAAGCCCCACACAGCCACTCGCTCACTCCCTCACCAGTGTTAGCAGGGAGAGAATCAGAAGGGTAAAAGCCAGAAAACCCTTGGATTGAGAAAAAGACAGGGAAAGCAAAAGCTGTGCAGACCAGCAAAGCAAAACAAGGAATGAATTCAGTGCTTCCCATGGGCAGGCAGGTGTTCAGCCATCCCCAGGAGAGCAGGGCCCCCTCACCTGTAATGGTGAATGGGGAGACAAACGCCTTCACTTCAAATTCTCCCCCTTCTTCCTTTTTCCCCTCACTGTATATACTGAGCATGATGTCACATGGTCTGGAATGTTCCTTTGGTCAGCTGGGGTCACCTGCCCTGGCTGTGTCACCTCCCAGCCTCTCAGTCACCCTCAGCTTCCTCACCAGTATGGGCATAAAAAAACCAACAAGGCCTTGGCTCTATGTATTATCAAACAAGTTACATTCTTTAAAAGAACTAGTCTATGCAGCAGTGGGGGAAGACGTTGGAAAATTCTTTTAACTTCAATACAATAGTGTTTGATCCCCACATCTGTGGCTAACAGTCTTGTACCAACTATTGCTTCCTTACTTAACTTTATCAGTGATTAACTGCTCAGCAGTAACAAAAGCATCTGTTATCAATCCTGTGCTCAGCAAATGTCCAAAACATAGCCCCATACCAGATTTGTGAAGAAAGCTAACTCTACACCAGACAAAACCAGCACAAAGGTGCAAGTTCATCTTACTTTTAATCTATAGTATGTTTGTAAAAGACACTTTTTGTATTTTATTTCATTGTCTCAAACTAAAGGCCTAAGAAAAAATTACAGGTTTTTAAAAACAAACAAAAAACCCCTACAGTTCTGCCTAAAACATGATACTATAGTAATGTAGAAAACATTCAGTGATGCTAGAAACAAATGTCGGTTTTCTTGTTTAGCATTACTAGCCTCAACATATTTAGAGTACATGGTAAAACAGAACTGTAATCTTATCCCCTTTTCAGTCCAAACTTGGGTGTGCAACAAAAAAATCTCGCAATTAACAATTCTTAGAGCCCAAATAAAGAAGTGGATGTAACTCTGAGCTAAACAAACTTACTGTTTTTAGGTTTTGAATATGTAAAAGCAACATTTCCAAGGTACAAAAGACAACATAATGCAAGGCTGCAACTACATTTGTAAAGTGCTACCTTGGCAGGACTAGTAGCTTGCTCTGAAAAAAGGTGTTATAAGGCATGACCCCTATTTTGGTTTGGTGTTCAAAAGCCATCCTCCTCCTTTAGCTGGAGGTGATTCACTGCATCCAGTCACAGGTTCTCAGGTTCCTTTAAAAGTTACCTAACACCAGAAACAGAGGGCAGTTTTCAATTGTTATACAAGCATCCACATGGTTCTGTCTGCTTTAGCACCATGCCAGTATTACCAAGTGTGTACCATTGCTGCAAGTGTCTCAGCCCCAGTCTCCTTCATCTCTGCTCATCATGGATTATTGTGAAATTTTTACTGAAAGTTACATTAAACATTTGTTTAAATCTTATGTAGTTCTATGTCTTCTTAGAAGCAGCCTCTTTTGTTCTCATTTATGCAATATTAAATTAATGCTTCTAAACAGTGTCACACAAGCAATATTTTACTTTTGCCCATCTTTTGTTCCCAGGTACAAACAAGACTTCAGACATTCGTTTCTAGCCTGCAACAGAAAACAAGTGAGATTGAGATTTTAGCAGTAAGTATTTGGCAGAAGCCTGAATTAATTCCAAATTGTTAATTGCAGTGGATGATGTCAATCCTGTCTGGAACAAATTGCCAGTTGCCTCATTTTAGCAATAACTTAATGAATCAAACTTTATTAAATTTAAATAAAGGGTTAAATAAGACCCCTGCTCTGTTTCTCTGATACTTGAAAAGTATCTCAAATTGTGTGTATGGGATAGTTGCATGCAATAAAATTTAACAAGCATTTAGTTGTAAGCTCTTAAGCTGTAATTACACCAGCTACTGTGGTAGGTGTAACACCTTGCTCCTGGCTATATTTAGACTTTCATTTAAGCCAACACAACTCTTGTTTGTATATAGCTTTTAGACTTCATTGGCCATGACACAAAGAACTTTAAAATGGTGTATCCTTCTCAGGAAACATAACTGCCTATTTGCCTGCACCTATGTGCCACTTCCCATAGTGGAATCTGTCATGAATCGTTAAAAAGGTTTTAATAATTTTGAACTAAGTTCCCAGTTTTAACAGCATGAGTGCTTCTCTGAAAATCAAAAAGTCTGACTCCCTTCAGCATAGCTCATCTCAAGTTGGCAAACTGGTAACAGAACTGCTAAGTATTGATTTCTTGATACTCTTACAGGTTGATCTGCCAAAAGCAACTGTGATACACTTCTTATCATTAGAGGTAAGCAATTAAGTATTGTTGTTAGAACTCTAACTGAACACAATAGATGATAAATTCTGTTCCAAATTAAGTGAAATGTAAAATACACCCATTCTAGATTTCTCTTTCAAGTTTGAATTAGGCTAAAAACTTAAAAGGATTTACCCAGGGAGCTTGACTGAGAAAAATCTTTTTGTCAAATGTTCAAGTTACACAAGACAGGACTAGGAAGTTCTAATCCAAAGCTCTGAGTTTCCCCCAAGAATAGTTATCTAAAATTAAATCAACTCCTCTTTTTCAGAAACCAATAAGCATTAATAGCAGTTTTAACAAAGGTGTTCCTTGAAGCTGTTAATGAAGGAGAACCCAAAATACAGAGGCAATTGTTTCAAGTACAGTAGCTGAAGCATCCCTTAGTGAAGCGAAGATATAAAGGGGATGTATATTATATCGACACCTTTAACAACTCAGGAACTGGTCAATGATGCAAGAAAGATGAAAACACCAAAGACAAAGCTTTCATCTTTTCTCCAATGACAGTGCTAACTTGAGAGAGATGGATGGAGGGATGGATACCTCTCCACCCCCTAAAAAAAACCCAAAGTCAAGAACGGCATCTTACTGGAAGTCCATTTAGTACTTTCATACCTTTTATCTGCTGCTCTGAAGCAGTGCTTGTCTGGTAATCAAAACCCAGTGAAAGGTTTCAAAACATTTTCAAAATACTCTGTTCATCCAGTCTATATAAATCATGGAGGTAGTTTACACCTTTTAATTAAAAAAATAAAAAATAAAAAAATTAAATGCATATGCACATGATCAGCTGGCATCATTCACTTTTGATGACCAGTTATTACTGGTCATCAAAACATCACAGTTATTGTATTCTCTCCAGCATTGCCAAGCTCACACAGCCCTTTTTATTGCTTATGCCTTTTTAGCACTGAAATGTGTTAAGAAATTGATTGCTAAATTAACATTTTTTCTTAAAAAAAAATTAAATCAAGTTGCCATGTGTTGTTGACATTCATCATGTTTGAAACTGTTCAATTAAAGAGCATTGGCATTACACAGTATTCAGAAGGCTGCATACTACTGGGAGAAGTATTTCCTTCACAAAAGAATATAAGACTGGCATAGTTCCCTATCAATTTTTTTTCCATAGCTTGATGGAGATAGACAAGCCTTTGATGCTACTGTGAGACAACTGATGTCACGATGGCCCAAGCAGAGATCTTCCTATTTACAAGCAATTTGTGATGAAATTTACAGTCTCAAAATGGAAAAGAGGTAAATTTGTTATGCTCTTATGGGTATATGAAGTACCGCAGTTGTTTCTGTATTCAAACTAAAAGATACGCTGCTCCTAACTTGTCTTCCGCTTTCCCCTCTCTCTGAGGCAAAAAGAAATACTCAGGAAATGTGTATAGTTCCTTCAAAACTACAGGACTGGTCACCAACCCTCACTTACAGATAAAATGTTAAATACTTCATTATTGTAAGTCTTTTCAAGAAGCTCTAGCATGTATTGCCACTTTTATCTCATGTGCTGCTGTGTTAATAAAAATAAATAGCAGACAGCTATGTACAGTCAGGTGTCCTGCTATACACAGTACACATACTTCTATATATGTAAATATACATGTATATATAATATATACATCTATACTGCTACATAAAAGCTCTCTTTGATGAGAGGCATGCAGCTTGTCTTTCAGAATTCATGAGCACATTTAATTCCTCCTGCTTTGAAATAATACAATGGCAGTCAGGCACAGGTGGGAGAGTGCCCAGTTTCATGCAAGTGTGATGGATGCTCTCCCAACATATACATAGTAAAGCCCATTTCTGTTTTCTAAGCACAGAAACATTTATGTTCAACTCATAATCTCCCATAGAATCCAGCTGGATTCTGGCAAGGCTGATGCAGATAATCTGGACGCATCCAGTATGACCAGTTTTAAACCGAACCACTTGAGGCCTGGGTATTTATGCCTAATTATGGGTTTAATTTAATTTTTTTTTGTTCCACTTGAAGTTACTTAACCTTTAAATAAGACTAAAACTTTGGTTCCTTTTTCTTAGATGCACTAAAATTGCTCCAGGTTTGCTGTTTACTAAGGCAGCTACATATCAAGTGAAGTATTTTTTTTTCTTTATGGGGCTTGCAAGGCTGTGAGCAACAGAACCCAAATAATACTCCATACAATGCTGGGTATTAATGTAATACAGTCCCTGACTATCTTCCTACCCCATTTGGGGCTTGAGCACTACCTAGCCATAAGCCTTTAGATCACTGAAGTGAAAACTGAACAGGCAAGATCAATGGAAAGAGGATGAGGAGAAAATTGCAATCACAGCCAAACAAACTAAAACTTACCGATTTTCTACTAAATCTTTGCAGCAGTCTTATTGTGAGGATTTGTCACAGGAATTGCAGCATTTAAACCTGCAGTTTCAAAATTTTAAAATTGTTTTTTCTTTCCCTCTGCAGGGTTCCTGCACTTATCCTGTACAGTTACCGAGATGAATACAAAGTTTTGTTTTAGTACTTAAAGCATCTTTCATGGGATGCTTCTACAAATGGACAACAGTGTTTTGTCAGAAGGAATTTCAAAAAGCTGTAATAATGCAAGACAGGCAACTAGTGCCTTTTTCTGCTTTTTCTGTGTCCAAATTGCATTTCATGTATAATAACTGTCCTGATTCTGGCCAGGAGAGGGTTAAGATTTGCTGTAGCTAGGAGGGGTGGCCAGGACCCAGAGGTTCATTTGCACCACCTCAGGCCATTGCTGGGGGCCTTCCAGGCAGGCACAGTGTGACAGAGGGAGCAGTTGGGGTGTGTTGTTTCTGTGGACTCGTTCACCTGTCCTGGACCTTCTGCCACTGGTATTGTTGCTGTTACTGGTTTATCTCACTGCTGTTTCCAGTAAATTTATACCTCAACCTGTGCTCTTTACCTTCTGTGTCTCCCAGCCACCAGCAGGGGAGGGGGTAGTGAGTGGCACATGGATTCAAATGGAGCACTAAACTAGAGAATGACATTCCTAAACCATGACAAATACAAAACTAAATGCTTTCAAAATGTGGAAGTAATTGTTTTATAGGCAATTAAGGAGCAAGTCTGACTATAGCCACAGCTAGACATTACCATGTAATTCTTGCCCCTTATGCTACATCAATCAGCTGTACAGATGTAAAACTTTTTTTTAAATAGTTTCAAAATGCCTTTTATGCAACAGTAGTACTGCAACAAGCAATGTCAGTTCTAGAATTATGAAATAATGAATTACCTTTAACAAGTTGTTTTAAACATTTTTGAGGAGTTTTTATGTAATAAAAACTGCTGAGCCTTATTGAAATACTCATTATGAGCCTTTTGTGTTTCATTTTTGGTTTGGATTTTTAACCTAATGTTTTAATTTATGTATCAAATATGGTAGACTTCAGGCTGAGAGTTGTTACAAGCCCGTGCTTGTCCTGTCTGTACTTTTGCATTGAAATCAAGCAGCAGCTTCTGTGAGATCAACACCTGATAAAAGAAAAACACTTGTTTCAGACCTGCAGAATCTAAACCAGACTTTGAAGAGAAACATAAGCTGCATGTGCTTGGGGCATAACCAAAGTTTTAAACTAACTTATTTTACCCGAGTCATCAGACAAAGTTTGAGTCTAAAGTCAGAGTAATGATGGAAGTATTATAATTGCCTTCTTGAAGCTGAACTGTAACACAACCCCATCTGGAAAAATGATGCTGAGAAACTGATTTACAGCAGCCATAGTTAACTGTGTATTTCACATCAAAACACTGGATGAATATGCAGAAATGTTAAGGATTTTTGGAAACACGCTGGTGTTTACCCTCCTTCCCCACTCGGTACCTTTTGTTTAAATAACTTAAACTTTTTTCTTTCTCTAACTCAAACAATTGCTATTTGTAGGTTTTTTTAAATTACATTAATAAATACCTACTTACTTCTTCTACCCTTTCTTGTAGCAAAGAAGAAGGCAAAGTTAAAACATGTGTAGGTAACTTGCAAGACAAACAAAAAAACTTCTGAGAAATGTGAAGGTTCTAACAGCAATGTCCAAAGCAGCAGCAGCATAAGCAGCCAATCCTAAAGGCACAGATAACTGTGCCATTCCTAGCAATTCACCAAGACAAGTCAAATCAGTCATTACACCAAATCAATTTTTCATTATGTTTAATAGGAGCAATTACATGTTTACTTTTTACATCTGCTCATATGAAGGAGGGAAAATTCAGATCCCTAAAGATCCTGAACAATGATATTTTTTAAAAAAAGTTTAGGTGACATGAGCATTTTTAAGCCATGTCTGAAGGGAACATGATGCAGAGTCCTACCCTCCCCCCACCCTGAACCCAGGTCAGAACAGCTGGATTAGCATGGAGTGAAGGCTCTGCAGGAACTCCAGCACTTTGCTGGCTGCCTTGGGGATATCTGCACTGTGTCATGTAGACATGGCCCTCAGATTAAGAAAGAAACAGGAAAGCAGCTGTTCCTGATAATATGGTGGCACCTGCTTTCCCTAGAACTACTGAGGCTCATCTATAAACCTGGGCATCTGTCACTGAGGCTGCTGCACCAGTCTTGTTTTGCTTCTGGTACGGTGCATTTCTCTTACCCTGTGCTACCCCCCAGACAGGTTTTACACTGCAGAGTAAAACCCAGCAGTGTAAGTACAAACCAGCTGAGTGTAAAGCTATTTCAGTATAATGCTGTACATACTCCTGCCATACAACAACCCAAAGAAAGCACCTCTGCTCTCAGTTTAAACAAAAGTACTGATCACATCCCAGTATCCTGCTGGAAGGAAAGCCAAAGACAAGTGGTAACTCAAAAAGAAATGGACTTTGCTTTGAGCAAGGGTCAAGTCTATTATAGTGCTAGTGACACACCATCCCATCACTGTGTTGCTTTACTCTTCTTGGCCTTGCTTTTCTTGTCTTTCTTCTTCAAACCATCCATGTTAGCTCTTAGCAAATTTGAATATGCCTGAAAGAACAATTAGAACCTTTTAAAAGAACTCCAAATACTTAAATGACAATACACAAGAGGTAACATTTTATGTATTACTAATGGCCAGTTATCTGCCTTTTTCCAGAGAACCATGCTCTTACACCCTGCACCAGGAAAATACTGTTTCTAAACCAATGTACAAGGTTAGGTAAAATAAAACAGGATTTTTTAAAAAACAGATTAAGATAAATGGGTAGTCTAAGTTACTTTCTGTGGCAGTTCAGCACAGAATCAACCTGTTCACAGGTGTCCAGTGCTTCCAACAGACCACATCTACTGCTTATGGAAAAGGAGGATAAAAGCCATACAAAACTTACCATCTGGAATTTATTTACTTCCTTTGAGCTCACCTACAAAAGTAATACTGGAGGTTAACCATGAAAACTCTGGTTTCTATTACAAACAAAGTATCAGAACGTTTACCCATCAGTTAGCATCTGGTCTTTTTAGCAGGAGTTGGATCAACTTACCACATTCAGTGGTCAATGTGCTGTACTGGCACATCACAGGACTTCACTGATTTAGAAAACTGAAAACAGTCCTTGATTAACAAAACCCTCTACAGGCCATTCATCCTTAAGTCAATGTTTTCAAATGGGAAGAATGTGAAAAAGCATTCAAAGAAAGGTTTGATTCACTTGGGCCATAAATTGCTGCAGCTCAAATCAGCAGCTCTTTCTCCAAGTAACATTTTTCCTTGTGTCATATCACAGAGCAGAGATAAAGTCAGCTAAAGCCTTTTCCAATCCCCCATTCAAAGTAAATACACATCAGGTTTTCAACTTTCAGTTAACATTTTCTCAAGTTTCACTTAAAATATGGAGCACTAAATCAAAAACACACAGAGGCACTAATCTTTCTAACCTAAAATTTGTCACTTACCACTGTGCTAATTTTCTTCTTTCCATCAGTTGCTCTTAGGAGACACTTATTGTCTGCTGGTTCAAAACTTTCTACATGGCCTTTGCGTGGAACTGGCTTTGTTCGGCCATCATCTGTATTGAAAAAGAATTTTTATTCTTACTTCATTAAAATCTACAGATGCCTTCTGATGTGAGATGTTAAGAACGGCTCATGAGCAGATCTGTAAAACACCGGGAATTTTAGGCCAGCTGAACTAACACTGCTGCCAAATTGCTTTTACTCCAGAACCCCAGAAGGATCTGTTCTGTAAACTGCATCTGCCAGAAGAAATGGAAGTAAATCCTCCCTCAAGGTGCTGTATGCCCCGCCTGCTCATGCTTTAAATGCACGTCTGCCTGCTGGCTCCTGCCTCGAAACATTGCTTCTCTAGTAGTGCCAGCTAGCCAGGAACCAGAGGAACATGAACACGCAAAAACAACATCAAAACTCTCCTTTTACAGAAAACTAACGGTTTTCACTTACTGTTTGACAATCAGAAAGTCCCAGTATTTCCTGCAGTTTGAAGTACAATTTTACTCAAAGGTTATTAATACTAATAGTACTAGTAAATACACTAATAAATGTAGGGGTAATACATTAGTGCTCCAGCTGACGGGTTTGTCCCTATGGCCGCTCTTGTCTCCAGATACCCTAGATTACAACTGTATTGCTTAAAATACCTGACGACAGCAGTCAGATTTATAGGAACACCTCTTTAATCCAGTAACAGACTCCAAACTTACATTTCTTCAGCGTTATGAAAACGCTCCCGGAAGTCCTGCACTTCTGGAAGAGCCTGGTGAGCTCCGTCAAGAACTGCAAGAGAAAGAGACGCGCCCGTGGCTGGGGGCCCCACACGAGCTCCGAGCTCCTCTCCCCGCGCCGCGCCGGCCCGGGCTCTCTGCCCCCCGCGGGAGGCAGCACCGAGGGAAGACCAACTCTCGGCTTTCCCCACGCTCAAGCTGCAGGACACGAAGTCCCAGCCGGGGGCGGCCCGGCCCGCGGTTCTGTCTCCGAACACGAGCTCTGAGTCCCCGCACATTCCGAGGCCCCGGCGCTTTTGCCTCGCTGAGACAGAGTACCCTGGGACCGGACCGTTCCCCTCCCCCGCAGTGGCTCCTCCACCGCCGGAGCCAGCGTCGCCGCAGGGCTTTGCGGGCCCTCCCTCTGTCTTTCTTTCCCTCGCTCTCTCCGCGGCGGCACACGGGGCAGGGCCCATTCCCGGCGGGCCGCGGCCCCGTACCTGCTCGCTCTCCAGCAGCACCATCCTGCTCTGCTCCGGAAGGGCCGCGCGCGCATGCGCAGCGCGGGGAGAGCCACGTCAGCGGCGCGGGGTGGGAGGGCCCGGGGCGGCCCCGCCCCAGCTCCCGCCCCTGCTCCAGCTCCCGCTGCCGGGCCGAGCGCGATTCCAGCCGCCCCGCCCGCTCCCGGAGCCCGGAGACCGCGTTCTCTGGCCCACGAGGGGCGGTGTCCGTGCCCAGGCACCGGGAGCCGCTCGCCGGCCGCTCCTGGGAGTGGGCCGTCGCGCCCTGTGAGGCGGGACTGGTGCAAAGGGCCCCGCTGAGCGTGGCTGGCGGTGAAGGGCGGGATGTGAGACTAAACGAACCAGACTCCTGGATCTGTGCAAAAACAGCAGAGGGGAAACCTGCGCTTGGCGGGGCCGAGAGGGCACTCCACAGCCCTGGCACTTGAAGCTCCTGAGGGGTGGATTCTGTAGTGGGAGTTCTCCGTCAGGCCCGCGACAGTCGGTGCAGGAGTGCACAGCAGGATCACGTGGCCTAGCGCCTTTTCGTGTTTATCACTAGGAAAATAGATACGTTTTTTTCCTCCACGGCCTTAACAAAAGTGGAAGATAATGCCTTACAGATTAAAAGGAAAAACAGCTCTCAGACTGATAGGTGCTTGAGTCCCTGAGGAATCAATACTGTTCATTTATGAGCTCTGGCCTACGTTCTAGACAGAACTGAAACACCTTGCATTATCGTTCTCATGGTGCGGTGGTTGTGTCGTATATGAAACAACACGTGATTATCAGAAAGCCTAGTCACTCCTAAAGTCCTTTTTAGAGTCCACAGTTACTCGCTGTCCTTTTGCAGGTTCGGCGGGAGGCAGTAGAGGGTGCTGTGATTGCACACACAGAAATGAAGCTGCCTGAAGAACAAGGAAACAAATACCCAAGAAGCAGGTCATTGCAACACGGTCATGGTTTATGAAAATCTACCAGCTTATTAAGGTGACTCCATTACGTTAGAGTCAGGGGAATTGTAGAGAGCCACCACTACTTTCCCGCATCGTGCGACTGTAGCATCCTCCTGATGCTTTTGCATTTAATATTATTTGCAGTTGAGGAGGAATGACTTAAGTAAATTAAATTCCATTGTTTCTCATGGCATTAAAAATCTCATTAAAAAGGAGAAATATGTTATCGAAACCTTCTGAAAACAGGCGTTCTCAGGGGACTCCATCAGTGCTGTGGTTGGAAGTACTGATAGGCCAAAGCCCTGTAGAAGTGTAGGAAGCGATGGTCCCTGCCCTGCCAGCCTGCAGTCAGTGGGCACAGCAAGCGAAGATGGGTGGATGCATGGAGTCATTGCTGACACATACTTCCTCTAACCCTGGCTGGTTGCTGGAGAAGTAACACACTCCTGACTACAAGAGGTTGTTTTGTCAGAAATCAGAGTAGGGTTGTGTTTTCAAGAGAGCCCTGAACATGGACAATGTTGCAGGTTTTTATAGGCAACTTGTGAAAGAAGAGCAGAAATGGAAAAACTAAAACAATTGCAACATACTCCCCCTTGGAAACTACCATGGTCACAGGCACTGGAAGGCAGAAGTACATTTCCACTCGTGCTTGCCAAAAGAGAAGATGGGTGGTCTCATAGCTGAAACAAAGGGACTACAACTCTCACCTGAATTCTGACTGTTGCCTTCACCAGAGTAGTCTTGAGTTGCCATAAACTGCTTTCCTAACTTCTCTGTGCCATAGCTCTTCTTTATAAAGGTGGAGAAGCATAATATGTAGTCATTCTCTTAAACCTCTGACACAATAAAAAGCATCAATGCCTGTGGGAAGGACACCACAGGGATTTTTTCCCTTAGTCTCCCTGCTCTGTTTGGTTGCTGAGGCGTACCTTCGGGATGCTGCGGCCACAGTGGTGCCCATCTCGATGCAGCCGAGGTGGCAGTAGCAGTGTAGGTGCCACATCAGAGACTCTCTACAAAGATACAGGGCATCCACCTCTCCAGGCAGATTCTTTGCAGGAATCTGTGACACTAAAGCTCTGGTTCTGCTGTGTGCTGGAAGAAGGGACAAAGAGGAAACTGCTGTGAAGAGCTCCAGAGTTGCATGAAGGTTATGTTTTTCAAATCTGTTGTTTTATCAGCAATTTTTTGGAAAATATATTTGTCTCACTGCTAATAAAAGAAGTGGCTCAACTGAACTGCTCAATTTCTTTGCACAAGAAAGAAGGAGGATTTTTTTTTCTTTTGCATGTGTGTTAGCTTATCTTCCTGATCTTGAAATTGTTTTTCAAGCCAGAATGTCACAATTTAATTGGGGGAGAAGCCTTAATCACAACTTGCAAACAAGGTGAAAATGGAACATTTTTAACGATTCCTTTCCAAAAAATAGATGGAGCAGGGGAATGCTGACATTGCTTTACTTTTGCCAAAGGCTGCCAACACTCTGAGGGAATAAGCTATTCAGCTGGCTAAAAAGTGCTGAACAAACACTGAAGGAGCTAAAGGGATACTCCCAATCATGATATACTCGCTTTTCACTCTATCTCCTGTCCCAGTCTGATGTCTTTCCCCTCACCCCATGCCCTCACAAAAAAAAAAAAAAAAAAAAAAAAAAAAAGAAAAATAGAAAAAATAGAAAAACAGACAAAAGGAAAAAAAATGAAAAAATAAGAAAAGGCAGGTTGGATTAAAACAGTAGCAAGAGGAATTGGTGGATTCTGAGAGTTGGCAGGGGTATTAGTATTTTGTAACCTGATCTGTCATGTGACCAGGGGCAGGCAATAAAAATAAGTCTCCTACCAGCCCTCCTGTTTGCTCAACTTTATTATATGGTGTCAGTGGAGAACTACTTTTTTTTCTTTCTTTCTTTTTTTGGCAAAAATTTAGCAAATGAAGCCACCTGAATCATTAAATCCTGAAGGAAATCTGGCAGAGGACTGGAGGAGGTTGTTGCTGTGCTTCCAAGTTTTCCTGGAAGCAAGCATGTACTGAAGAGAAAAGGAGAAGGTGAAATCTCTCCTAAATGTGGTGGGAGGGGCAGGAAGCAGAAAAACAAAACTATTAGAAGTAAATTAAATTCTTGATCAGCCTTAGTAGAGGTTGGCAAAGATTTATTTGAATTAGCCAGCAAATATTACTACTCGTTATGGACTAGCACACACACATATTCAGCTGCTGCACACCACAGTGAGCAGAAATGTAATAACATACTGTAAATTACAGTTTGCTCACCACAGTGCTCGAGATGAGTTAATAACAGATAATGGCCCACAATTCACAAGTGGATCATTCTGGTAACTCTCTTTGATCTGTAAGTTCAAGAATACCACGTCAAAGTATAACTATGCACAGGAAAAAGTCAGAGTTAGGGCAAAATCCCAGTAACTGCCTCCCCCCCTTTACAAGTCTATCATTAGCACTGTAAAAACAGAGATGCACACCTCACTGCCTTACTGGCCTCACCAGATCTTAGATTAATAGGCAAAGGAAAAGCCTTCTAGAGCCAACATTTAACAGAGGCTGGTTGGGCAGAAAGACTATTAACCCTGGAATAGCTACCAAAACATCCCTAAGCCCTGTGCCAGGGGAGTAAAGAAGAAAAGTTTTAACAAGAGGAAGAAACAGTTACTCTTTTTGTTTGGTATGAGGTAGATTTCCAACAAAGCAATCAGTTGGTTAAATTTGCACCAGTGAATGTCAGTCCTGAGGTTGGGTCTTAACCTGCTTTATAAGAGAAAAGAAATAAAAGGCATCCAAGGGGACAATGTTCAGAGACCTGTTGATCAATATAGATACGGAGGCACAATCAGTGTTATTCACCTCATCAGCTGATAACCCCGAAAAAGAGAAAGAATCTGAATACCTTATAGATTCCAACAGAGAACAAAAATGCATTTTAGAAAGATCTTTCTGAGACCACATTATGCCACCAGAAAGCTGCTGAGTGAGAAGCTTTTCCTGGCAAGAAGGCCAACTTCCAAAGAGAAGATCTCCTCAAGAAAGAGGTTCCTTATGTCTTAGGGACCAATTCATTTACCCTAAGCTCTTCCCTAAGCATTTCTGTTCATTTTAGTGAATCCCTCCTTTAATTTAATATTATGTCATATTTACACATAATGAGTTTCAAGATAGGTTAATTGTAACCTTGAGTTCAACAGACTTACTTTCATTGTGTAATAGCAATGTTAACAGTGATTTATATTTTGTGAGGGAGACCAGGAAATAGATATGGATACCTTTCTTAAAACTCTAATGCACCACATTACTATTGCAGTGCAAATTGAAGCCTATCTGAGTGAGACACAAAAAGTCTGCTTGTTGGAAAAGGCCTACATGGTTTTGAAGTGTTATCCAGATTTTAGAAACTTTCCCTGTCAAGGAAGATAAAGGATGTATATTTACTATATTATCAAGTGTCTCACACATGCTTGAAGTGGTTTTGTGACAAGCCCTCATCTCACAAAAAATGTGGGGGAAAAGGCTGGAAGAAAAGCGCAGATGCAGAGTTGTTTGTCTGTACAAGTGATGGTGTCATCTGTGCTCTCTAAGGAGACCCTGCAATGGCATGTATGTCCTGAATCCATGAATAATGCTGAATCACTCAACACACTTCTGGGAACAATAAAATTAAAGAGCCAATTGATTTAACTCCCAAAGTGTGAAGAAGCGCCTAGGAACAAGAATCAATGTGTCATCATATGTATTTAGTTTGAAAGACAGAGCAAGCAAAAGACAATCTCACATACCCCCAAATCCAATGCAAAACACTGGAGGAAAGTGGTCAGATAAAAAAGGAGAGGGGTGCAATATGAACATCCATGTTCATCAAAACACGTGTTTTGGTTGGTCCTGGTAACTTTCAGCTGCGAGCAGAGCAGAGTGTAAGAACAGCCTGTTCTGAAGGAGTGCACCTGCGAGGTGACACAGCTGAGCTGTCCTGCCTGTCCCCTCCTCCTCTCGGTCCTTGGCCTGTGGCTGCTGCCACCACTGCTGGGAAGTGACACTGCACTGCACACACAGACATCAGCTAGAGACTGTGAGGCCGTGAGTGCGGCACCGCGGCTGTGTGACGGAAGCGCTCAGCATGGTTTCAGTGAGTCTTTGTAAGCCATCTGTGAACTCCACAAGTGCAGGAGCAATCCTGTACAATATGATGCACCTTCTGGGTGCTCTAGAAACCAAACTTCACATCTCCTTTCTCCAGTGGGAAGAGTATATCTAGTCATCAGTTCATTTAGTATGGCAGGTTTTTAAGTAGACACAAAATGTCTGGTTAAGAGCTGTGCAAAGCATCAGGGAGGTAATTAAGTTGGAGCTCAAGAGTAATGAGGTGACAGAGATTAGGTTGAGCATCATTTCTTTCACATCAATGTGTCCTACTTTCAGAAAGACAAAAATGCGCTTGTGAAAAATTTCTACCAGACATTCCCAGTGAGGCTACAGGAATTTTTTAAAACTATGTAAATTTCTAAAAGACCAAATGAAGAATATCACAACATAGGAAAACCCAACAACTAAACAAAAACAAATCAGTGGGAATTTTAGGTCAACAGAATGTCACCAGGGAGGATAACACTGTCCTTGATGTCAGAGATCATCTGGGGATGTGTAATTAGAAAGGGAGCCATTGTCATTGCTATCCTCCATTTGCAGTCTCATCAGAAGGGCAGAAACCCCAGCACATGTATTCTCTTGATACTGTGGGGTGTTGGTGTCTCAGGAAGAAAAGGGTCACCTACTACCTCACCAGCACTATTTCCTGCCTCTGTTGAGGATGCCCAGCAAAGCGAGACCTGGCTGGACTTCTGAGGTTTAAGGATCACAACAAAAGCTGCTGTGCCTGTAAAACAATAGTTTCTTCATAACTCAAATAATGATGTCCAATACAAGATCTGCACATCACAGGAAAAAGGCAGTCAAGTTAGTTACCAGACTAGTGAGGTGACAGAGACTGGCTTAGACATTGCTCTCGCTTACATAAGCCCTAACACTTTGGAAAAACAGAGTTTTAACTGTTACCACCAGATATTTCCAGTATGATTCCCTTCTTGTAAGAGCTCCCAAGCATACCTACTTATTCAAGATTCAATGGTACGTTTTGCTCTTCCTTAAAGACTCCTCCAAATGTCCCGACACTTTCTAGGAACAGGGTGGTGTGGGGAGGCCACTTTGTACAGCCAGCAGCCGCCCTGAGCTCACTGGGTCAGCGGCTGGAGGAAGCAGTTTCCTGTTTTGCTAGTGCTCAATGCCACTTAACAATAGGGGGAAAGAAAAAACTGCAGGATCTAGGCATTGCAAAGCTGTTTTCTACATGAGCTGTCTGCCTGCCTTCCCCCTCCGCTCCAGACACCCCCACCTCACACACATATCCCCAGCTGGTGGATGGCAGCACAGGAGAGGAGGCAGAGAGAGGTGTCAAGGACTTGAAGGTATCTCTGCCATATAAACAGCCTGGACCCCTTGTAGGTGAGTCTGAAACAGCAGGCTGGATATTACAAGTTTGTGTCTTTTCTTCTACTCTCTGTAAGAGGGAAAATGAGAATCACGTGCAGTGCTTCTGGAGCTTTGGTGTCAGCAAGCGTCACTCGTGCCTTCTTACAACACCTGAAACATCTCGTCCATCATAGGAGATGGATTTCAACACCATCCTGAGATAACCGTTTCCAGCAGTGGTCAGTTCATTAGGGCAGGAACAGCATGGGCCGTGATTTCTCATTCTGCCTTTCTGAAACATGTCCTTCTTCTCTAGTGGTTTGCTCAGTGCCAAATCCTTAATCCACTCTTATCAGCTCATGGAGTGCTTTTACTCTCCTACTTGCCTCCTACTGCCTACACACTCAGGCAACATCCCTTGCTACCCTGACATAGTTTGGTTGTGGTGATGTCTCTCCATATCCAAATCCTACCTCACTTACTGGCTTTATCAAAAGTTTCTTCTGGGATTAAGGGTTGCAGGGGGTACCTCTGTAAAGCAAAAGAATCAAAGCATTATAACTGTGAGTGGAGACACACAGAAACAGGAAGCACAGGTGCCCAAACCTTAATCTGGGTTTGTTGCTCTCTCTGTCCCTTTATTTCTGCCTCCCCCTCTGTTTCTGAATACATGTTGTCTTCAAAGGCACACAGGGCAGCAGACAGGAGCCCCAGGCAGACTGGAAGTCACAGGCTCTTTGTTAGTGCTCAGGCTATAGAAATCCCAGGTGAGTCACCCCTGCTTGTAGGAGCAGGTAACCTAGACATTGCCAATCAAGCTCACAGAGCCTTAAATGCAATCCTGACAAGGAAATTATCAGAAGTAATGCAGATATTACAAATGCAGTTCCTTTGTTACTGCCTGTAGCCTTAAAAACTTCTGTGACAACTGAGCCCTGCAGCTTTCAAGGTTCAGGAGTGGCACTGCTTGAAGAGCCAGTGTGCAAGTACTGCACTAAGTTTACAGAATACTGTGCCAGAAACCTCCTTATTGAAGAATTTATTTTGTTAAAACTTTTGTTTGTCTGTTTGTTTTTGCAGTGAAACCTCAACCCCACCTGTTGGTTTTGGTGTGGGATTTTTTTTTCAGAGAAGTTATGATTGGGTTATAAAGCCAGTAAAAAAAAGCAGTAAAATTTCCAGGACTTAAACTGCCAAGCACACAGAGAAGTTGTACAGAGAGCTCAGCCAGTGAGACATAGTAAATGTAGAGCATCTATCATGCTTAAACCTTGTAATGACCCAACATTGTTTTATCATCATCTGAACACAGCAGGAGAGCTAAAACCACACTGAACTCCATTGGAGGAAGAACACTCTAGGTCTTTATGAAGAACATTACAAAAAGGATATGTTTGACACAAAAAAAAAGCCCCCATAAATCCTAGGATGAAAGCAACTTTGTCTATGCTAAAGGTTTACCCAAGATTATTTTGCAATCAAGATATGGTGTTCTCTCACCTTCGTCTTTCTTTTCATTGTTTTCCCAGACAAGACTGAAGAGTATCATTAATGCAATTTCTAGAAGGCATCTGTCATCTGTCACATGTGTTTATATATCCATGCCTACTGTGTGCAGTCTGGGAAAATCCCCTAGTGCCCTTGAGGGAGAATAAAGACCACAGGGATGAGCAGTGGCATGACACCAGCTACCCATGGAGCAGCAGTGTCTTCAATGTTGCGTTGCACTCCGTACTCTTAGGACAAGTTAATTATCAGGTTAGAGGAAGATAATTAACATAGGAAACAACATCATTATTCAGCAAGACATCAAATGCTATCTTGGGTGCCTGTTACACTTGCTCAACCAGTTCAGCTCTTAACAGTGTATTAGTCATCTGACCACACTGAACATCAATCTTTCACTCCTCATTACACACTCAAATACAAGCTACAGTATAGACTTGCTCCATCCTGTAATTACAATATATAGCCATGCTATAAAATCTATTATGTCTAGAGGTTAGACTCAGAAACAAATTAATTAATTGCACTTTCTCCACTTCTAGACAAAGATAAGATTTTGTTGCTTCTTTTCGGTAAAAGACTGCTTTTTCTGTAATTAACATGGTTTCCCGTAATAAGCAGCATGTCAGCAAGAAACTCCTCATACAGGGGCAAGCAACAGGCATTTTATCATCACAGGACACCTGATTATCAGTATTATAAAGCTATCTTTTGGCAGAGAAGTCTTGGCAGCAAATATCCTCTTCAGTGTGAGATTAGCAGTTCTGCACCAGGCCAGAGCCCAAGTGACAGCTCAGTCTCTGGGTGCGTGCCGTGGCGGCGCTGCGTGGGGGACGCAGCCCTCTGCACAAGTCGAGTGCTTTTCCTTTGCACTTGGTGACTAGGGAATGCCTTCATGCCTTTCAGAGGCATACAAATTGAAATGCTGGATTTAGACCAGATTACATGATTTGTCAGATTGCAAATGTCAGCCCTTTGGACTGTTTGAACACAAGAGTCTGGAGAAAGCTAATATTTTATTAAAGAGGGCTCTGTGAAGGGTAGGACCCCAGACTGATTCCCCAAATTCCACTGCTTGTGGATCAGTGAGGTGATCTTCCTAGGGACCAGGACTGCAGTGTGGCAGGAGAATGCACAGATCTTGCACTCATGGGTGCTGTAGTTAGACAGTGTGGGTTCAGAGAGGCACCAGAGAGACCACTCCATCCTGGTTGAGGAAGACACTCATTCTCCCAAGAATGATTTTACCGTTTCATTTTCTCCTTTCCCACAAGAAAAAATTTAGGGGGGTTGTTTCAGTTCCTTTTTTCCTTCAATTTTCCACTCTTGATTCCCTCTGTCTCTTTCCTCCCTATCAGTCACTTCTTTGTCACCAGTTGCCATTCTTCACTACCCGGGTCATGCACCTGGCTGTCACCCAGGATGGCTTTCACTAAGCAGGTCAGTGACCTCACTAATGTAGGGACTTCCCTGCCTCTGGTGCAAGCTGAGGCACTAATGTCAGAGCTGGAGCAGCCACGGTGTAGTCAAGCTTGGAAGGTGAATCTTTGCTATTTAAGACAGGGCAGTTCTCACATCCCAGCATAGCCATGTCCAAAGGGAATGTTGTGCTGCTTGTGGTGTGGTGTTCTGGTAAAGCAGTTCAGGCTCCTGTAGGACTCAGGCACGCCTGTATAAAACAATTGTTTCCTACCCAGTGCACCCACAGTTTAAGTGACTTCCATAAGCTTAGCATGCTTAGAATCTCTAGGAAAACCTGCAGTGTGTTCAAAGAGCAAGTTGGGAAAGTCCCTCTCTATGCAGAATGGAAGTCTCTGGGTGAGGAAGAAGACAGGTATCACTTTCTCTCCCTTTCTCCACTGTTTTGCTCCTGGTCCTAAGCTACAAAACAAACCCAGGATTTCAGGGAACATTCAATCTGCAGCTTGTTCTCAGCTGATCCTGTTGCAGGGAGCAAGTTCCTGGCTGATTCACGAGCAGTAAAAATAAACAGTCTGGGGAAGGCAGGGAGGAGGGAGGGAGAGCGGTGGTTACAGAGGAAAAAGTAGGAGCTACAGCAGCTGGTGTTTTCTTTGCTGGTTCTTTTCAGAGGATTTAGGCAGGTTGGAGATGTAAGTGATTAATGGAGAATGATAACACCTCACCCCCCTCCTCCTTCTCCTGGAAGGAACATGAGTCTTTATGCATATCGCTGGTCTCTCAGCTTTAACCTTTCCAAGATTTACACACTCCATCCACTCCAGTGCAGTGCTGTGGAGCTGACAGCACATCTGGGTGTATTAACTGTACACTCTGTGGTTTTTACAAATGCTTAGGCTTTGCTCTCAGTGTTTGGAAACGCTGCACTCAAAGCCCTGAGACTTCCCCAATGGAACTGACCAGACTGAAGATGAACTGCCACACAAACTCGAGACTGTTTTTGTTTTCTTCTAGCCTCTGATGCACGTGGAGTAAAGGCCACAGCTATGGATTGCAGAAGCAAAATGTGCCTCCACAGTGGCTCCCAAAGCATATTTGGGAATCCTATATAAGTAGCAGAAATCCTTTTCTGTCCCACTCCATAGGTATGTCAACTACTTTCCCAAATACTTCTAGGGATCCCACCCCCAGCTCTGCTCAGGGCTGATCATATCACAGCACACTTCTGTTCTCTGCTGCATGGTTAAGAGGTCTGCTTTCCTCCTGCCTTTCTTGCACTCGAGAAAAACAGAAATAGGTGGGCAAAGGTGCATGCATAGCTTCTGCCATTGATGAAAAGGAATTGCAACAGAGGTTTTGTGTTACAGCTTTAAGGACGAGATTCCCACCAGGAACAACATAAGACAAAAGTTAAGGAGATGTTACTTATTATTTGTCTTAAGCAGGACTAATGGAGGCATAAAATTAATAATAATAGTGTGCTACTGAAATTTACTGAAGGTGAAATGGCACATCAACAGAGAGGACAAGTAGAATACCAGGAAAAAATGTGATTACTTCAGAAATTCACAGCACAGAAGCATAAACCTTGGCAGCAGGAGCTACTGTTGCTAAGATAGGGACACAGTATTTGTAAGAAACAGTAGTGAATAGACACCAAAACTTATTCATCCATTACAGGATAACTGAGCCACCAGTGTGACATAGCCATGGAAAAGGTAAACACATGCAGAGGATATATTAGACAAGATACTTCAGTTGATTAGAAAAGTGTTTACCACCATTGTGTAAAGCAGTATCAAAGCTTCATCCAGAATAATGCATACAGCCCTTGTCACCCATATTTACGGAAAAAAATAGACCACAACCCCTGATGGTCAGGAAAATGAGAACTGTCCTAGAAAACTAAAATAAACTGATTTGATAGCAACAAAACAAGAATGGATGAGCAGGGACAGGATTATTTAAATATGTCAGAAAAGAAAACAACAGGGAGAGAGAATTAGTCATTTAAACTAAATCATGACCTTAACACAAGAACAAGATAGTGTATGAAATAATGGCCAAGCTTATATGAAAAATTTCCATTAAATTTAACAAGGGAGAAATAGAGAGAGCAAGCTTAGGATGGAGCTTCACAAATTTTTAACATAATATGATGCGGAAGGTCCCACCAGACCTTTTCCATCCCAGGTCCTGGTATGGACTTTGCAGATGCATACATATGAAAAACAGCATGTGTGTTTACTCACAGGGTGATTTAATTTTTAATGATCAGGACAGGGCACCGTGAGGTACTGTTGAGAACAGGAAGCTGTTGTGTCTTGGTTCCTGGTTGAAATTCAGACCAGACTGAGTGTGGCTGAAGGAGAGACACCCAACTGTTCATTGGTAGCCTCTTTGGGAAATGAGCTGCTTTAAACTCCAAACAGGTAGTTTTCTGTCACAAAATTGCCACTGCCAAAAGTGATGATGGCGATAAGGTTTGCAGGCAATCTTTCTAGCAACACCAAAGATTGTCTGGACAGGGAAAACAGCCAACCAGTAGCTATGTGCAGCGCAGTGGAAGGTGGTGGGTGGAAATCACACAGCCTGTTACCTGGCCTGAGTCCAGAGAAGGACCCAGTTCCATATCACTGCCCACAAAGCACTTGTTCATTTGACTTCAGCACTGAAAGCACAGACCGAGACCAAAGTGAACGGTGGTTCCCTGTTAGCTCTCCCATGGCTCGTGGCAGCTGCCATGCCCTGCCAGCAGGACACATGCATTTACACACGCTTCCCATTCCCTGAGCGACGCATTAGCCACGTGCTTGCAAGGGAGTCGTGCTCCTCTCCTGCATCTCCCAAGAGCACACCCACCACTCGGCTTGTGGGGCAGGCTGGGGCAGGAGGACGAGAGGCCTGGTAAAGGCTGAGCTAGTCACAAACACACTGGAGTTTTCTTCAGTTTTAAGATCCAAGACTGGCTTTTGCCAAGACAAGTGCTGGCACATCCTGCAGTAAAAGGGAGGGGGAGTGCAAGGGCATGAGGGAATGGGGTGGAGAGGGAGACCAAGAGAGACAACCGATTATCTTTTTTTCTACCATGCTGGTCCTGTGAGATAGGGGAAATTTATAATGCACGTACATACTCCAGGTTTTTCCAGGGCTGTCTCTAGCTGTATATCATATTTCCAGGGGTCAAATGTTTATACATTTTGTCTACAAGAGTAAAAATGTGTGTTTTTATTGGGGAGTGACGGATCACAGGAGTGAGCCAGAGTGCAATACATTAAAGAAAAGGCAAGTTGCTTCACTTCTGTGAGGTTAGCTAAGTGGTATAGGCTCTGTGCCCCATCTTGACCAGAACTGGTTTATCAGTCAGACCACAACACTTTGACTACATTGCATCCTTCCTTCTGAACAAAACCAAACCATCTTGAACGACACCTGAGGACGCTTGTTTATTAAGCTTATACCAGTTTTGAGAAGTCTTACATCTTTTGATATGTAAACGCTTTCCTGGAATCAGTCTGCCCACATAACTCGTTTAACCCACAAGACACAGTAGTTGCAAGCAGTGCCCTGGCAGCCAGGAGGACCAGCCCTGGGGGGCATCAGACCCAGCATCACCAGCCAGGCAAGGGAGGGGATTGTCCCCTCTGCTCTGAGCTGGGGCAGCCCCACCTCCAGTGCTGGGGACAGTTCTGAGAGCCACAGTATAGCAAAGATATGAAGTGTTAGAGAGCATCCAAAGGAGGGCAACAAAGATGGGGAAGGGTCTAGACAGGAAACCAGAAAAGTAGTGGGTAGGGTGGTATCACCCTGAAACTAAGGCCTGATTGTTTAGAACAATGGTTATTTTCTTTGTTATTTGCCTTTTGATTGTTTAGAATATTGTTCATTTTCTCTTTCTTCTTTTTTTAAAGAAGAAAGGGTGAGATGTCTCCCTGAAAAATAAACCTTCTGATTTTGTTTTCATAGTTTTTAGACACTTTCCCAGGAAAGTAACTGTAAACAGATGTTTACACATTCCTTCTAAGAAACATCTTTTGATGGATGTTTCATATGACCAATGGAATTGGGAACTTAATGGTAACTTAATTATCCAATCCCTGGTCATTGTCAAGAATCTATAAATACTCGAGTCAGAAAATAAAAGCTCTCTTTTTTCTATCACACCACTAAGATGTGTTTGTGTGAATCATTCCGTGTCCTCTAGTGACAAGGGTGACTTGGTCTGCATCCAGGAGGAGACCTCATAGCTGCCTGCAGCTTCCATACCAGGAGAATTGGAGGGACAGGTACCAATCTCCTCTCTCTGGTGACCAATGACAGGACCTGAGGGAATGGCCTGAAACTTCAGGAGAAGTTTAGGTTGTATATCAGGAAAAGGTTCTTTACCCAGAAGGTGGCTGGGCACTGGAACAGGCTCCCCAGGGAAGTGGTGATAGCACCAGCCTGACAGAGTTCAAGATGTATTTGGGCAGTGCCATCAGGTGTGACTCTTGGGGTGGCATGCACAGGGCCAGGAGTTGAACTTGATGATTCTAGTGGGTCCCTTTCAACTCAGCATATTCTATGAGTGTAGGTTTTTGAGGAGTAGTGTAGTCAGATCTTCAGCATTGAGAGAAAGGGGAAATTAGAAGATTACTGCACAGAGGTCTTTGCTTACTTTTAGAAAATGATAAATCCAAGTACCATTTGGATGCACACTACTTTGAGTCTGTCACTATAGGCCACTGAACACTGGCTATTACTCAAACAGGTTTTTATGCAGTTCCTTCTCAGGAATCATGCCACCATTCCTTCATAGGGTAAAAGGATTGCTGCTTTGAAAGACAGATACTGCTTGTAACTCACTTTTATTGAGGAAGTTTTAGGGAACAAGGTAGGATTTCTAAGGCTGGACTAGTGGGAGGTGTCCCTACCTATGGAAGGCAGGGGTTGGGACTAGATGATCCTTAAGGTCGCTTCTGACACTTAACATTCTGTGATACTTATGCTAAAGCCAGGAGTCCTATGAACAACCTACAGGGAAAACAAATCCACATTTCTCACAGGGTAAACTAACTGCTTCTCACTGGTCCTGCTTTAGTTGCTGCCTCCAAAGGCAATTTTGTCGTTGTTTTTTAATGGATTGCCTCAGAGTTGATGGAGAGATACTTCCCACGGGATGACAAGCCCTGCAGCCCTTTAGTCATCCTGCATGCATCAAGCATGCAGCACTCCCAGGTGGTCTTGTAGTATTGCCTATGCCACATCACTGCCTTCTCCTGGCCCCTGCATTGCCAGTGCTAGGTGCTTGTTTTCCATACTCAGCCAGTTCGAGCATTTCCCACTCAGAATTGCAGTGCTTGGGGTCTTTTTGTAGCTACCCTTAAATCAGGAGTTCTGTCCCCCTTGGCCTCGAGTACCTTTCTGGATACCCCACAGCATACTACACAAACACAGGTGCTCACCGAGTTGCCAATTCAGCCAGGAGCAGGCTGAGGCATGGGCTGTGAGATGTGGAGGGTCTGCAGCCACCAACAACATGCTTGGCACAGCACAAGGCATTAAGGGAGACAAAGCCCAACCTCAGCAGGAAACCATACCTGACTTCCATGTGTGTTTGTGTAAGGCAGGCAGCTCTTGAGGACAGTGTCATGTTTTTATGTGTGTTTAAAGAGAGCCTAGCACAACAAAGTCCTTAATCCAAACCAGAGCTCTTAAGTATCACAGTAATGCAAATTAAATAACACTAATAATACACTTTCCTTCTCTACTCACCAGGTCAGGCACCCTTGTTGTCATTGTTGGGAAGGAGCTGGGCTTCACATCAAGCTGGGACACATCTTCAGGCTAAGCTCAGCTAGTTACTGCCCATTAGCCAGGCTGCCCTGCTGGACCTGCAGTCAGGCCTCCTCCTGAGAGGAGAAGTATGTTTAGTCTATACCCAAGAGAAGTGTTAATGTCATTTATCCTGTGTTTGCCACAGCTAAAAGCACATGTTTGTACAATTACCAGGGTTCAGCTAACACTGGTATTTTTGCATGCCACAGCAGTTTGGCTGTGTCAGAGTCTATAGGACCTTTTTCAGAAAGCAGATAAAATGGAGTTGGTAGAGAAAAGTTCTCAGCAGACATTTGCTGAATGTGTACTTTTTAAAATAGTCCATGCCAGTTGCTGTCACGAAATTTAATGAAAGTTCTAAGACTTCCAGCAAAATATTTCTGATCCCAAAAGAAAATATGTTTCAGTCATTTCCATCTATTCTGTAATCCAACATTATTAGTTGGCCTATTTCCCACAAGCAGAGTGCTGTACAGCAGGTAATCCTACAGACACAAAGCTTGTCACAGTTCATCTGTGCATCATGGTGAATGATAACTGAGGATCTGCTTGTGAATGAGCATATCACCTCTTCTCGTTACAGAAGGCAGGGAAGAACTATCAAAATAATTAAACATACACATCCACATCATTAATTAATAATAAAATTTTACTAAAAAAATTACAAACAGTATTTGACCACTCACTGAACTTGGCTGAGAATAGAAAACCACCTTCACAAATAATAGCATTGTTAAAAAAATAATTAGACACATTCTTTTCAAGTAATATAGAAGATAATGCATATAGAACAAACATGCAGCATTCAAATTACATTCAACAGATGCATTCAGTTAGCTGCTCTATACAGGCAATACCATTGGAGAAGAGGCTCCAGACACAAGATCAGCATTGTGCCTTTTAGCACTGCAAAGTTTTAAAGATGTTTAAGAAGGGGGGCAAGGTTGTAAGTTTGCTTATCAGTAACAGCTTTTTTTGGAAGGCAAATGTTGAGAAAGATGAGCGATATTAAGATAAGATTAAAGATGTCTTTTGGTAAGGCGTTTGATGAGTTCTGTATAGGTAAATGCACTGGGTTAATGGTTTCTTTCATATTGAAACAGTATCCACAGCGGGATTTGCTTCCTCGGCTGCTCTCGGTCCCCTCCCCCAGCTCTGTGACATGAGAAATGCAGTGTTCTTAATGACTGGAGCAGGAGGGATCTTGTTATTGTGGCTGCATCACCCCTCCAGGACACAGTTCAGTAGAAGTTTGTCATGTGGCTGAGCAGAAACGATGAATGCAGGTTTTATGAAGTTCATTCCCCAAATACAAAGGAACAGGGGGAAAAAACCCACCACATTCATGGCTACAGGCTGGGAGAGTACACAGTTCACAGCCGGAGCTCTACATTGATCACTGTCAAGCTGCTGGCCTGCAATGCACCTGCGAGCTCTCCCCCACTCCCTGAGCAGCAAGCCTTTACCTGCACGCCCACCTGCACTCACAGCATCTCCCCCTTACCCAGCTCCTTCTTTCTCACTCCTCTGCTTTTCTTTCCGAGGGCATTCCAGTCTTTAGTGTACCTCTGATACATAGGTTGGACTAAACCAACCCCTCTGCTTAGAGGCATGTGGATATTCACTAGTTAATATCCCCACAGGCTTGTTTCTCTGCTGCCCTTGCCTGCCTTACCTTGAGTATTGCTTCATTTCCTGTTTGCTCCCAGCAGCCGTCTCCTTTGCTTTAACTCTGGGCCATTATGCAGGCTAATACCAAACAGGTGGAAGGGGTAAACATTTTAAAAAAACCCTCCAAACAACCCAACGTGTCCTTCCTCTCCTCAATGGGCATGATGATATTGTCAGGAAATGGGTAATAGCTGCAGGTGCTAGAAAATTAACTACATGTATAAGAATGCCTGGAGTTTGAGTGTTGAAAATATGCAGATAAATAACTTTTACTGTGAATAGGTTATTCTAAATAGGTAAGCACTAATGCAAGGTCTCCTTGACAAAGCACCCCAAGCACACTTCTGCTGTACCAGCAGTTGTCTTGCTCCAAGCAATTCCCCCAACATCATAGAATGGTTTGGGTTGGAAGGGGCCTTAAAGATATCTCACCCCAAGACTTCTGCCATGGGTAGGGGCACCTTCCACTAGACCAGACTGCTCAAAGTCCCAGCTAACCTGGCCTTGAACACTTTGAGGGCTGGAACATCCACAATTTCTCTGGGCAACCTGTTCCAGTGTCTCAACACCCTCACAGTAAAGAGTTTCTTCTTCATATATAAACCTACCCTCTTTCAGCTTAAAGCAAATCCCCCTTGTTCTATCACTACATGCTTTTGTTCAAAATCCCTCTCCATGTATCTTGTAGCCCCCTTTAGGTGCTGGAAAGCCACAGTAAACTCTCCCAAGAGCCTTCTCCAGGCTGAACAACCCCAACTCTCTCAGCCTTTCCTCACTGGAGAGGTGCACCAGCCCTCTGATCATCTTCAAGACCCTCCTCTGGATCCATTTCAACAGGTCTGTGTCCTTTCAGTGCTGAAGACCCAGAGCTGGATGCACTACTCCAGGTAGAAGGAATGAAAGTTTGGGGCAGCCAGGCTGGCTCCCAGGAACAACAAAATGCAGTCCTAAAACACACATCAGCACAGGGTCAAAACCTGGTCTGGGAACTGCCATGCTCTCAACTCACCTTGGCCTGATCTGTCCCCAGTGTGTCTCTCTGCAGGATTTGTGGCCTTGGTTGCAGGAAGCAGGTGACAATACTGCGAAAAAGCAAATGCCCTCCTGCCATAGTATGTCCATAGGCAACTCTGCGTGTCCCTACGTGTGCACACACTGCTCTGATCTGATCATTGGAGGCTCATGAATGGATCAGATGCTGGGCTTCATAGGTTGGGCACTCAGCTTAACAATATTCTGACTTGCTGGATCATTTAGTTTGTTGGCATCTATGTGCCAATAACTTAAGGAGATCTTTTCCCCAGGGGAAGCAAGGCATAATGATATCAGGAGTTGCTCCCTTGGCTTTACTTGTCCACTCAGGTCTGAGAAACCATATCCCTGCGCCTGTTTCACCAGCTTTACTTTGGAAATCAGTATCATTGTTAGCTGTCAATAACTCACTCCATTTACTGCTCTCAGCTGCTCAGGAGGACACAGCAGACTCTGAGCCAGGTAAGGTTACTGCATGATAACTGCAATTAAGTCAAATAGAATAATGAGGCTCTCCCTAGACAGTGACAAGCTTTGAATTTCCCATAGAAATGTGTGATTGTGCCTGTGTCTTTGCCTGCTGTGTTGAGGACTCCCCCTCTTCTCCTTTGCAGGTCTGCTTCCCCAGCCCCAGCCCCAGCAGTGGTGGAGCTGAGTGGCTGTGGGCACTTGATGCTGATTAAATTCTGCTGACTGAGGAAGATGTCAAATTCTACCCAAAGCAGAAAGCCGCCAAGGAAAAGCTGCTTTTCTTTGCTTTTGACAGCTGGAGCCATGAATTTAAGCAGAGGTCTCACCTTCAGGCAAGTCAACAGCTGGGCAGGGAGCAGTCTCTCTTAAAGAGAGAGTGCACCGTATTTTGCTGGAGTTCAGTGTTGCCAGGAGGTGATCGAGTTGAAGTGCAAGAGAACATTTATGTAAAACCCCAGGTGCAGCTGGGTTTTTTGTTGTCGGGTTGTTTTTGGTTATTTTTTCTTTTACTAGAGAAAGACCAAGTAACAAACAAGAAAGAGGAAATGAAAACGGTCTTAATTCCCACCCTTGGTGTTTCTCATCTTTCATTTCCCCTGCTGTATGAACAAGGAGAAGATACAGCATGTGTCTGTACAGGAAGTTCCCAAACCCAAAGTCCTTTTGCTAAGAAGTCCATGCACTGCGTCACATCTATTTTTATTCTTCTTTTGCAGTATCTTCATTTTTATATGTATGCCATGCCATTCCAGTGGCTCTGTTGATCAGTAGTGGGGTCCATAAGACTCTTCCCTGTTTCTAAATCTGTTTCTAAATCTGTCTGTGCACAATAGCCATCCAAAGCTCTTTCTGCTGAGCAGAAACCTGCATGCTCAGTTCAGGGGCCAGGATGGGAGTTCCCATAACAAAATATCACTGCCCTAACTAAATCACTGCAAATCACTGCCAATATTGCTGGTAGTATCACCTAAAAGACAGGGCTGAATGGCACTAAAATATGATCAGGCTTCATTCACATACTGTATTTCTGAGTCCAGAAGAGAAACTTCGTCATTGCAGGGCTAGGCTGTGCGATACCTAATTTTCAGTCCCACTGAGCAGAAACCAGGACCCAGAGGAGGTTCAGACCTTCCAGGAGGCAGGGACAGACACAGCTGTGATCTAAGTGCAGCAGGAAATACATAGCACAGTCAGTCCTGTGGCCACTGTCACGTCATGTAATTTGTGTGTGTGGTATCTTAGCAGGTGTGACTGGCCAGAGGTGTGAAATGCAGTGGAGCCTTGCTTGTGCCCTTTCCTACCCTCCATAAAGCCACAGCTGCTTACAGTACTCTGGCCACCAGACAAAAAATCTGGGGCTATTCCTGAACTCTCCTGTGGGAAACCCAGCTTTAGGAAAGTGAATCAAAAGGAAAGTGTGTAGCTGTCCAGTTTGCAGTCAGCTGGTAAGGGACATCCTGGGCTCCACATGCTGATCTCAGGGATGTTCAGGTACTTCATGCAATGCTGCCTAGTGCAAAATGCACAATCAACCCTTAGCAGGGCAGGTGTGCTAGGCCCTGGCTAGTCTGTGTCCTAAGCAGTAGGCATCATAACCATAACCACTCTTTTTCTCTCTGACATATTCCAATTTTCTTTCCCTTCCCAGCTGCAGACTTCCAAGAGAAGAAATGTCCCATCCTGGTCTCTCCCCAAATCATCACCACACTTTCTAGGGAGGTGGAAAATGTGAATTTTAAGCCCTTCAGAAGGGAATTGTGTCCATCTCCACCATACCTTAAAAATATGAAATGAGAGCTCTCTCCTTGGTTAGGATGGAAGAAGTCCTAATGGACATGTTTAAGACTGTCAATTACTTTGTGGCATCTAATATATATCCTGGGATGACTTGCAACTGCCAAGCTCTGGTGTGAAAACACAGATTCATCATCATCATCATCATCATCATTATCATCATCATCATCATCATCATCATCATCATCAGTGTTGCTTTGGGGGGGAAAAAAAATCCTCAACAAAACCCAGTAATCATCATCATCAGCCCTACAGGGAAAAGGAGGGAATGGCAGAGAGAAGAAATATTTTGTGTCTGGATCTCCACTGTAGATATGGAAGAAGTCACACTTCTCTGGACTGCAAACACCAAAGTGTTTGCTTAAATGTTTTTTTTTCTGTGGATGTTAAGAGTTGAAACACCTGCTGAAAGCAGGTATTTGCAGAGTTAAGCATAACTGAGGTTATCAACGTTAAAATTTAGGGTATAGAAACCAAAACTCCATCCAGATCCCAACCTTAATACAGGCAGGCCCTCTTAGGATTTAGCCAGATCCATTTCAGCATATTTTTTGTCCTAAAATCTTTCATCTTTAGCTCCATCAGAGGTAGAATGTTGAAACTGGTTGTGAAAAATGTGTTGTCTGATTTATCAGACAAGGAGGCAAACAGACAAGGAGACAAACAAAAAAAAAACCAAACAAACAAAAAAGTTTTTTTTAGCCATTTTGTTATGATGGCATAGATGGAAGACAAAATCCCATTTCTGCCATAATAGCAATAACTACCACCCTAAATCCTTTTCTGAAATTCATGCCAAATCTCAGCTTTCAAACATTTTTAAGTGCAAAGGCATTTGGCACACATGAAGAAGTTATATTTCAAGTAGAATTGAAAGACAGAGACCACTTCTTGCTTGAAAGCAAGACAGCATGGAAATCTGGTGCCAGAGTTCTTTCTTGCTAGATTTTCTGCCTCATTTTACAGCCTCCTCCTGTTCAGGTGGGGCTCTGTAGGAGCAGAAACTTGGATGGCTAAGTATTTTTCTGCATCCCATTTTTAAATGCTATGAGGCATCCACCATCACCATCTCAAGAAAGATCCTGGGTACAGTTGAAACCAGCAAGACACAAAATGAAAAGGGACAGTTTGTTGTGAGAAGTGCAGCTAGAACTGCCAGCTTGGTGATTTTAGAAGAGAAACTTTACCATCAGCGTATCATGACATTTTTGATGTGATGCATGATGATGTGTGGGTGGATTGCAACGCCACATGTTGTTATTTCAGTGTATTGTCATCATCAGGGTTCACTGAAGCATTGCTGTGTTTCAGCAGAGCATCATTATCTCCTCTAGCAGCTTCAGCTCAGCCAATCCTAATAGATTCACAGATATTTAGTGTATAAAAAAAATCTACTTTGCCTAGATTTGCATCTTAATAGTCTAGCAAACCAGATAACTGGAAGCAATTTCATAGAAAATTATTTTAAAATGTAGCTGCATACATTCATAGTGAAGGCTTCATCCTCACTTCAGTCTTTTCAGAGAAGGGAAACTTGCCTCATTACTTTTGCAAATAAGCATGCAGTTTCCATTTCATACAATGATTACAATTAAAGAACATATTAGAAGAATATAATTAAACTATTTTCTCCCAAAGAGATAAAAATATTCTTTAAAAATCAGCAATTATAAACTTTTCTACCAGTTCCCATGTACCTAGTGGAAACAAAGAATGATCCTCCTGCAACTTTTTGTCAAGGAGAGATGCAAATAATATGATTAGCTTGCTACACAAAATGGATCTGATCTTGAAATACTGGGGTAAATATCAACTATGCCTTCTAGAAATTAAGCTTTAAACTAACACTAATGGGGAAGTCATAGGATGAAAGCTTTCCCTGCCACATTGAAGATACAGGGCACAATGCACAAACCTAGCTGAATTTGAAAGAGAATCCAGAATATAGTGTGCAGTTAAGTAAGCTGGGATCTGTTAAGCACAGTTGTGTATTCATTTGGATAGCATTTCCCACACAGGCCATGTCCTGGAACTGTGCTGAGATTATTTGAGCCGTGTGAAGGACCTCTGTGTCCCTATTACCAGGAAATAGTTAATATTCTTCCCCACTGGGGCCCACATGCACCTGCACAAGTGTGGTGTGTGGTTTCTTCTTGCAGCTGCATCTGTGACTGCTGCTGCCTGCACAGAGGTTTTAAAGTGTAAGTGGAGAGCTGGGAAGGCTGCCCTTCAGTGGCACTGCAGCCTCGAGGGCTGCTGCAGAAGCACTGAAACCACTCTCTGAGGAGGAAAGAAGTGGGTTCAGCAAAGTGTGTTTCTCAGCTGTTAATATAATATCTCTGGAAAATTCAACACTTATTATAAATACAGCAATTAATGATGCATCCTCATAGTGCCATTCTGAAATTGCTGTCTAGTATTATCTTGATTTTTCCAGAGGAAGAAAATGAGGCTGTGAGACTAACTAATTTGCCTAAGGTCACTGAGAGCAAACCTGTGACAGATCCAGATATGATGAAGATCTTTCCCAGCCCTGTAGTGTGGCTGCTCAGCCTCTTTGCTTCTCCCTTAGTTTGCTATCTGAATTCCTTGAGCAAAAGGAGGACTATTTTTGTCCCAATTGCTAAAACCCATCATTCACAATATCTGTTCCCTCTCAGGAATGAGATGATTATGGGGGTCGGTAGTCAGAAGAGAGAGTTATCAGCTAGCCCTGGGCTCCAGGAGCAGTGATTAGGATCATCTGTCATTAACCACAGACACATGCTTTGGAGCAGAAGTGCTCAATTCTCCTCTGCATTTGAGATCTGTCTGGTGTGAGGGTGATATATGGGAGGGAAGAGATTGTGTTCACTGATTCCACAAGGTGATGTGATTTAGAGGAGCTAGATGGTTGTTTTGCTCTATTCCCTTCACGTGATCCCCTCAAGGCTCATATACCACTGAAGGATCGCCAGAGTCGAAGGACTGCTTGCCCTTCACACTCCTTTTCTGCACCATTCCTTCCTGCAGCATGCTCCCCGTGGTGTGGTGGGAGAGTGACAATTGGCACATGAGCCAAATCTGCTGCCTTTGGACTGATGGAGACTTTTTTTCCCCCAGGCAGCATTTTTAAGCCAAGGATTTCAATGTCAACCTTGCTTTCAAGAGAGTGTGTGCTGTTATCTTTAGGTTTACAACTTTCTGAAAAGAAAAGGAGATTTATAGGAAGAAATATGATAGTGCCTATGTGCACCTTATCATGCAGGACAGGCAGACAAACGTAGCTACATGAAAAATTACTGCATGTGGTTGTTGGTGCATGGTTGCACAGGGAATTTTACTTATGTTGACACACAAAGCTGCTTGTTTCAAGCAAAAAACTACCAGGGTGAGAGATCACGCAAGTGGAAGAGATGCTGTCTTTGTTTTTTGTGTGTACCTTTTGGTGTAAAAATTCTCCCTGTCTGCTCTAACAGTAGCTGTATTTAGGTTAAAAACACAAAATGTCTCAGCATAAATCACTGAAGTTTTTCCTTCTTTTGGAGACTTGGTTTCCCCCCTTCCCCTCTGCTTCTTGGCTTTGTTTTAGTTAACCTAAAATAAAAGCCTCCTGGATTTTTTTGTGAGTAGGAAAATCCCATCCCCCTGTTGCACAGCAAGTGACCTCCACTTTATCTGGTTTAGAAGAACAAAAGTTATAGGAAAGATTCCTGGGAAATGTCTTATTACTGCCATAGCCCTAAGCCTTGATAAGAACTCCACCAAGCTAACGCACCCATACATACATATGTAACAGGTGGCCACTGCTCCCAAACAACCTGCTACCAAAAGACAGTGAGGCATTTTCTCACAATATATAGATTCCATAAGCATTTTGAAACACCTTCTTGGCCTTCATGCATGCTGTCAAACCCCTGCCTAAAAGGCCAGGCCACACTGCAGCAAGTTTCACTTGGAGGAGAGAAAACCGGGGCAACAGGATTTCATTGTCACGAGCCCCTTTTCACATTCAAACATTAGAGTTTCCCTTAAGGAACTGAAGGAGCCACCTCTGAGTTTCTCTTCTGGTGTTCAGCAGCTCTGAGGAGAGCAGCTTTGTCATTAGGCTCCAGCTGTCCTGGGCAAGCCATTTGTCTGTGAGCTTCCAAGCTTTTCCACTTGATAAAACTCATGCATAGGGACTTTTTTTTCCCATTCATTTCATAACTGGCCCAATTTAGGCAAATGCAAGAGTTTCAGCAGGAAAGCAAATACTATTGAACATTTTGTGGCAACTTGGGAGCACTGGGATCCAACATCTGCTGCTAGCCAGGCCAAATAGAAAGTAAAAACAAGAGAAGGATGGCACTGCTAATGACTCAGATCATGGTGGGAGGCTCCCAGGGCACACACCTAGTCCAGGAGAGCATCACAGGTGTGAGCAGTAAGGGAAAAGCAATCCCTTCATCTGCTCTGGAGCTAAGGCACTTGAATACTTTTGTGACACTTGAAGCTGGAAGTTTTTGTTGGCTGGCTTGGCAGCTCCTCAGCCCTTTGCTGGGCTCCGAGGTTCCTCCTCTCCAGCAGACCTCCCATTGCCTGGTAGAGAAAGCTCAATGCCTGGGGTGTTGCCTCAGCCAGGGCCCGCACTGAGCTTTGCTGGGTGTCAGGTGCTGCAGCAGAGCAACCTTCACCTCTTGCATCTGCAGGCCAGCGAGCACAGGCTTGGTCCCCAGCACCTCAGCCAGTGTCACTTTTTATCTGTGCCCCACGCATTTCAAAATTGGTACTAAATGCAGAGAAGCCATCTGCCTCTGGCCATACCAAAGAAATTAATGTTATTACCAGTAACACCAAATAAGGCAATAAAAGACATTGCTTAGTTTGCACAACCTTTTATTTTCCTTCCTAGAACTATTTTTAGTTAAACAATTTTCTGCCAAAAAAGCTCTGTCTGTGTCCAGAACTGCCCTGGTCATCGGCGCTGTTACCAGGGACTCGAGCTTTATGGCCCTCATAACTCCGGAGGGCGAAAGGTCGAGCTGTGGAGCCTTTGTGTCAGCTCCACATTTCTCTTTAAACACATGTGAGAGACAAAGCTCCCCTGAGACCCCCATGGAAACTGCCTCCGGGGGAGGGGAGAGGGTGAGAGAGCACTGGCCTGGCAGATAAAAGCAACATCAAAAGGAGCAGGGAGCAGCTGTCCATCTGGAGAAGCAAGCTATTTTTTTTTTTTTCTTCTTCTTCTTTTAGGAGAAAGAGATTGTCTCAAAGGATAGTCTCAAAAAATTTTGCATGGAAGAAGAAAAAAAAAACCAAAAAAACAACAACCAACCCACCAGCAAGGGGGAGGGCAGAAAAGCCCCCGCAGCAAACAGAAGGAGGTGCTGCTTGGCAAAAGTCCCAGGCTGGATCATTTAAATCACTTTTAGTGCCTCCAAATGCCCGTTGCTGCCTCTGTTTATAGAGTCACAGCGAGAGGCCTGAAGAGAATATATTTCCCAAAGCAATATCTGAGCTTGGGAATGAATCAAAACTCACTTCATACACAGCAAACCCTCTTTCCTCTGACCAAGCTTTTGTTCTGTTGTTTGGTGTCAGCCTCCAACCCAACAAGAAAAACCCCACAGCTTGATGACCAGATAGCTGAGTGTGTTTATTACAGGGAGGGTTTCACCATAGAGGAACAGGCTTTGGAACAGACCATAAAATAAACAATAACAAACAACATCAATAAACAATAAAAAACTGTTGTCTGCATATAGGTATTTGTATGTATCAGCACAGCAGTGTAGGTGTAATTCTTCAGTGTTTCAAACTGACAAATTGCCCATCTATACCATTAATTTACAGGCACAGAAAGCTCTTATCCTAGGCTGTAACTATTAAAATAGTTACTCAAACAAAAACAGGTACCCACCCCCAAAATGGCACAAAAACTGCAGTCAAATTCAACAAATTAAGCAAATCCCAGTGAACATCATAAATGGAACTGACAGAACTACCTCCCACTCCTGCCCTTGTTCAAGGTCTTCCCATCATGTTTACTTGTACCTGAAGACACTTAAGAAGATGCTGACAATATATTTCACATTTCAATACTGGTTGAAAATATATTTTAAAAATCAGACAGAGAGTGATATAAGATCAAGAGAGTCTAACTCTTTTTGGATTTTTTGCCAATCCAGCTCTCTCAGTATTGTGAAGCTGAGGGTTTGAAATTGAGTACCCAAGAGGATGCCAGGCTGCAGCTGTTGGAGATTCTTAAGCTGTGCACTGGTGAAGATGTTGCAAATGGCCTGTAACACGTTTGTCTATCCTGTGCTATTCCCCACATGGAAATAGCTGTAAGATTCCCACATGTCCAGCAATGTACCTCATAGCAAAGGGAGAAGGGATGAAGTATAGAAGCAATAGCCCTGTTCCCTCACAAGGTGGACAGCACCCTGGGGTGCTCCCTGCCTGTAAAGTTCAGCCCAGCATCACTGCCCTGACGCAGGAACAAGACCTTCCCCTTCCTCTCAGCAGCATGAGTACAAGCCACAGCCAGGGGCAGGTAGGCAGCCAGCTGCAGCAGACAAGTGGTGAGCCCTGCCCTGGTGACCCCTGAGAGCCTGTGGGGTGCTGCACAGGTATGCCTCGGAACAGCTCGGCCCGTGTGATACGCATCTGTGCAGGGCTTCTGCGCCCGCAGAGCGGCGAGGGCAGCGCGACCCCGTTCACAATTCACACAGGGACACTGATGGCCTCTCCTCGTGTCTGCACAGCCTCCCATTGTGGCAGCCTGGGGTGCTCCCAAAAACCTGTGGTGGCATCCAGAGGGCAGGCAAATGTGCCCGAGTGTGTCCAGCACGCTGCACGCAGTGTGTTGCAGGCAGTGCTGCGGATCTTGCCAGCCTGGGGGACAAGGGCAGCAGCTGTGGGGCGATCTCCTGGGAGCTAAGCTGAGATGTCATCCTAAGCAGTGAAGGGAGAGAGCAATGCTGTCTGTACTCTGTACTGACATGGATTATTTTAGCCAACTCGCAACAGGCACCTGTGCACATTGGAGTACCTTGAGAAGACAGGTATCTCCATCTGCAGTGCTGCCCATGGCTCCTGCAGCACCCTCCTGTCCCCAGCTCAGGCATCCCTGTGCCAAGGGCAGAGCCAATCCCTGCCTTCCTCACAGATCCAACTCCCACCTTCTCACTGCTGGGATAATAAATACCTCACGCCTGAGCGCAGCGCGGGGCCAGGCTCTCCGCTCCCCGGCAGCACGTCCAGGGGCGGCAGATTGGCAGGTTGCTGGAGGAGGAGAGCCTCGCGGGCTGGCGGGCAGCCAGGACGCCGTGGCCTCCTGCCACAGACCCTGCATCTCGCAGGGCCAGCCTGCCAGACACGTCCCCTCGTCGCGTGACAGGCCACTGGGTTGTTTCACAGGCTAGAAAAGATTTGAGAAGGTCTGCTTCATCACTGAGAGGCCCATGCAGGGTCCCCTTCACTGTCCTCACTCAGCCTGGGGTTTACAGGGGTTGGTGGGTGAGCCTCTTCCTGGATCTGGTTAAGAATTGGTGCTCAGGGTGCTGCAGATGACTTTCATCACCCCATGTCTCTGCATTTACTCTTGTTTGTGTTTTGCAATCCACTGCCAACATCACCAGTGTAGACCTTCCCTTCTTGTTTTCCACCAGTGCAGAAAGGCAGCCAGCCCAGGACCCACACCAACCAACCCCTTGGGACAGCGTGAGCAGATGAGCTCCTGTCAAATCTGGATGCAGACAGCCAGTGGCTCACCTCATCTGTGTCTGTAGTCACTGGTGGTCTTCTACTCAAAGCTGGGTTTTGTGAGTTCCCACGTATCAAACTGCTACTTCCAGCCCCGCTGTCCTGGCATGGCTCCAGTCCTGGCTTCCACAGTGGGAATAAGCAGAGAGCCTCTCCTTCCAAGCAGCTCTGGTGCCCAGTCCCACTCGCAGCCCCACAAACCCGAAAGCTGGCTCTGATGGTGTGGGTGAAGAAGAGAGTGCTGTTTTTCCCTCAAGAATGGGCTATCTGCCATGAACCACAGATCCAAGTTGTGGTGGAAACTAGGGATGCCCATACATCCACATTTTCAGATGTGTCCTCTTTTTCTATAGATAAATATTTCCAGTTGGATATTTTTGGATATTTTTCTTTTCTTTAAGCTTTATAGATTTCTCATGGTTTTCGGAATATATGGTTGGACCGGGAGGTCAAAAGCCCCTTGCTGTGCTGCAGCACATCTCAGAGTCTCACACAGGTGTCCAGGAGCCACCCCAGTAAGTCCATTGCACAGACCTAATGTATCCATACTGCCCCAAATATCTAAATATCACTCTAAAACACAAAGAATAACAGGACACACACATGCTGTGCATCTGTCTGCAAAATCTTAAACAGAAATATGGGAGCCCTGGAGCAGAATTTGTTGCAAATGCGTTACTCAGGCCTACTTAGTCTATTCTTAGTGTCTTCCCCTCCACAGTAAAGGGTCATGTTAATTGACTAGCACCTGTGTGATCTCTTTGACTCCTCATTATTACCTCCCAACTGTGTCTGGAGCAGAAGTTTCTGACACTGCACACTGCTGTGGTGGCCACTTCTTGTTCCCGTGGTGCACAGGGTATGAAGGCTACTCATCTAATCTCCCCATAACCTTATGGCACAGGATTTGCACCCCACAGCTCCAATGGCTTAGATGGAATTATTCCAGACATAGCTGAATATAATTTCTATCAGGATCTGGACTGTATTTTAACCACATTTAGCCCCTGACTATGTTTCAATTATGTTTCACCTTCCACAGACATTTGAAATGCTCTTGCACTGGGGCACTCTTGCAGTGAGTGCAGCCCAGGGCAGAAGGTGTCGGTGCAGAACCGGGTGTTTCTGATGGCTGGACTGAAGCTGAGACCTGTGCATCTGCTGGACAGCCATCTGAGCCTGAATCTTGCCCTTTCTGGCATGCTTTGTTTGAGCATGTAAAAAATTGCTTGCAAAAACAACATCTGAAAGAAATCCTTCCAGTTTTAAGGGTAAATGTCCAGAACGTTAATTTATTAAAGAAAGTCCCACCAGACCATGCACAGGCTCTGAAGAAATGGCCCAGAGGCGCACAACGGACTGAGAGCAAATCCTGAGAGCTGGTCAGAGTAAACTCTTGTACAAGTTGCTTTCTTCTTGTTTCCACACTGAGCACCCCTCGTGCTCCGAAGGATATGAAAGACCCCAAGGAAGATTGCACAATGAAAGTGCTCCTGTTAATGCAGCACCCTCGGCAAGCACGTGAAACTTTCCCCAGGGCCTCAAGAAGCCCCGTTCCTGACTCTTTGTTTTGCTTCACCAGAGCTCTGCCTGTACTGAAGGGGTTACTGTCTCGTACAATATAACAGTGGGGCTGACTTGGCTGGAACAGACATTAACTTCCACAGTAAATCTGGCAGGAGCTGGTAATTACAGAAAAAGCAGCCAGGGGTCATGGCCAGCCAATGCTCTGGAGTAACAGAGCAGAAAATCAAAACAGAGGGGGAAGGGAAATCATATTCATCATAGTCTTAGGGCTGAGGTCGGTCTTCTCCGAACTATCAGGAGCCTGTCGTCAATTGTTATGTTTAGAAGGAGCCTCTGGAAGATGAGGTAATAATAATGTTAAACATTAACTTGTTAGTGCTCCCGCTGCACTGCAAATTCACCTCCACCCCAGCACAGCTGGGAAGGGGGAATGAACGCTGCCTGGAAACAGCCAGGAATACGGGTCACTAACTGCACTCCTGCATTTGTCCCGTTTCTGGCAGGATTCTGGTGCTAACACGCGGCCCAAATGTTCCTGCTTCATCAGTCCTATGCTCTCCCCGTCGTCCTGCATTGTTTCCAATCCTCCAGCACACGGTTCTCCCCTCGCCACCCCTCCAGAGAGTGGGTGGTGGGGCAAGGGAGGTCTGTCCCTGCCTCTGCTGGCAGGGACAGCACCCATGTGACTCCTGCAAAGAGTGGCAAAGCCTCACATATGAAGCAGGAGCAAACATCAAGTGCCTTCATGGCATCTTGATAAAGCCCTGGAGAAAAGAAGATGGGAGACGTTCCTGCCGTCTTACCACTCGCCACAGCTCTGCTCTCCAACACCTCTCCTTCCAGCCTGAGCTGAAATAGTGGCTGCCCTATAGCTGTGCCTGTAAGCAGGTCAGCACCTCCTGAGAGTCTCATCCATGAAGTTGTGAGGTCACACAGAATGTGAAGAGCTGTAAAATGCAGGGCAACTAACAGGTAAAATAGTTACTTTGACGCTGGAAAAGCCAAAAGCACTTCAGCTTTGAACTTTTGCTTGGGCTTCCACATGCATAGAAACCATCATACCATCCTGAAAACCCATCCTTTGACAGAGTTGCCTGGATTAAACAGACAACATCCCATTTCAGAAACAGAGGAAAATGGGGCTTTATCCATGGCCATGGTGCAGTTTGGCACGTACCCTCTGACTGCTGCCTGGCCTCACCCAGCCCTTCTGTAAATGGAGGGTATTAAACCTGCCTTAAAGATGTGCTGAGGCTTAAATAATCCACAGTTACAGAGCACTGCTGACATCTACAGAAGATGAGAGCCATTAAAATGGAGAATTCAATTATCAGTGGGAATATAAAAGAACTTGAGGTCTAATGCACAGAAAACATGGATTAACTGATGCAGATTGAGCTGGCCTCTGGAAAAAGTCATTGGCACGGGTGGTCCCGTGTGCTGTGTACACAGTGGGCTTGCTTGTGTGGCAACCCTGCTGCACTTGGAGGGAGAAGCCCCTCATCAGCTGCTGCAGAGGGGGGCCAGAACAAGAGACCCTTTTCTGCCAGGCTGGCTTTCTGGCTCAGGCTGAATGATCCTGGAGAACGCTGGAGAAATGGTTTGTTTACTCATTAAATGACTAAGGAGGTGGCCCCTGTCTGGCCCTGTGCATGCCAGCCGGTGCTCAGTGGAGCGGAGGTGGCGGCTGCTGCTAGAGGTGGTGGGCGACCAGCTGGCTCCGAGAAGAGATGGCAGGAGCCCCGCATGCCAGCCCCAGGCCACTGGCCACACCCCACTGGTTGTATCCCATCAGAGTTTACTCTCAAAGTAGTGCCGGTGTTGCAGTAACCCCATGGAAAATGCACAGGGTGGTAAAGCAGACACCTGTAAGTATATGTAACACAGGAACTTGTGAATTATGGCTTAAAAAAATAAAAAAAAGAAAGAAAATTGAAAATTATGCACACTCTCTTCTACCCACTGTCCTGCATCTATCTCTTCCTTGCAGTCATAAAAACCTATTAAAATGGGGAGAAAAGGGGTACTGGGTCAGACTGGCTCCTAGCTGCTGACAGCAACTCACTGGAGTTGGGCAGGCAGCACACACCACACGGCAGCCTGTCTCAGCATTCAAATCCACTGCAGCCCTCTGACACACAAACAAGTTCTCACTGCAATTTGTGACTGCTGTGGAGGGAGCCTTGGTAGCTGTGTGCCACTAGAGGATGGGCAAGCAGTGCGTGTCTGCTCACAGCAGCTGTGATCCGGCCAGCACAACGCAGCTTATGGAGAGGCGAGGGTGGCCCTGGCACCTGCGGACCAGGTTGCAGTTGGTTGGTATTACCAGGCTGGTAATAACCAAGCCATAGCATCACACTGTGATGTATTTTCAGGCTGCTTGATGGGCTGCAGAGCATGCTTGGAGCTGGGGCTCTGGCTCCTTTTCTCTGTGTTTCTGTTCAAATAAAAGCTAGGAACTATGATCATCTTTTTCTTCAGGAGAATTCTAGCCCAATCTTCGCAGGCCCAAGGTGTTAACAGGAGCTTCAGGTGCTCACACGAACTCTGGAGCACTTCTCTGAATTGCGGGCTGCCTCTGTTTGGGTGCCACAGCACTCACAGAAACAGGAGCCCCACAGCTGCCCCCAGAACCCACCCGTGCTCTGCCCCCCAGGCTTCGAGTAGGGCTGAAGGAAGTCAGTACTGTGTGAAAGCACAGCTCTCCTGCTGATACACAGGCACAGTTCCCTCCATGTAGCGCTGGGGAGGCATCATTTGCTAAAATTAAATATCTCCAGGGTAAAAGGTTCAGGTTTGGACCTCTCTGAGGGGGGCCAAGCCGAGAGCCACTTAAACTTTTTTGAACCATAAAATGTAAGGACACACAAAAATAATAGTCCAGGAATCTTCAGAAGATGTGGGAACAATTCTTACTTTAAATACAAGTGCAATTTTCTCTAACCTCAGTGTCATGATTCAGCATTTCTAAAGTAAATAATTTACAATAACAAAGGCAAGAAACTAAGACGTTTGTGTGGGATCAAGGTAAAAATGAATTTTGCAACGTGAGAGAGATGAAAGGTAAGATTATCATGGAAACAGAACATCTTGATCCTACCACTAAGGAAAAGCTGAATCCTTCACCACAAAACCTACTCTGAGTCACTGTATAATGAACCAAGCATTGCTCACAAAAACTCAGCTCTGAGCTCTTTTTTTCAGATAATAAAAACAGTGCTGATATTTTTATATTGAGTTAATGGTCTTGAAGAAGAGCCACAAAATTGTACTTTGCTGTACAAACCCCTACTGAAGAGGAGAAGTAAATCTGGAGGGTAACAAAGAGATTCTGGATGCACTGTTTACTTATCATGTCATGACACACACACACACACACAGCCCTAACCCCCACCTTACCACCACCCCCCGACCTCTTCTTTCCTCCCACACCAGCACCAAAACTCGTGTGCTTGCTGGGAATTACAAGGTCTGTTCTCAGGGCTGTGGAGATTTGCAGTACGATTCAAAGGAAAGTAGAAACTGTCCTGCTCTCTCCTAGTGTTTGCCAGTTCCACTAACACTGAGGAGGAGAATGCCAACATAGCTTAAATCTCAGCAGACCTTTACAGAGCTCGCTCAGTGTTTCTATCCACATTTTACAGCTGGAGAAACACGTTCAAAGGCAGGACCTTGACACTACCAGCGTGCTTTTACAGAATGGATTCAGCTGCTTCAGAATTAGCAAGATGAGCCCTGGCATAGGCAGGTCTCCTTTCCTGACAGCTGAGTCCCAGAGGCAGCTGAAAGCCCTTCTGTTTACAGCCATCTCCCAGCAGTGCTAACGCTTCTGCTCCAGCACTAGTAAGAAGGGATTTCTATGGACATTTTCCCTGAGTGGGGTAAAGATTAAATGGTTTGCCCTGGACCACTGTACAGGTTAGTGTCAGAACCAGGAAAGGTAGCTAAATCTCTGGCTCACACAGTTAAGGATGTGTGCAGACAATTGGGCTGGGAGCTTGTCATCACCTCTTATGAGGAAAGTGAAAGGGGGGAGGCCTCTTGGAGAGCATTAGTGCTTTTATTGCAGAGAGATATTACAAAAGATTGCACAGTGGAACATGTTCCAGAATCAGGAGGGAACTCAACCCTAAATCTTTTGATTCCTTTTGCAGCTGGAAACATGTCACAGCAGGATCCACTGCAGGTCCTAGTGCTGGAAAACAATGGAGATAAATGGTACAAGAAGGCTTTTCTCATATAAAAAACACACTTTTTTTTTTTTTTCTGACATGAAATTATTTTCACACAGGCCTCTCCCTAACACTAGAAGGACTGGCTGAGAAATGAGTAGATGCAGCACGTGACACGAAGGTGGAATTCAACAGCCGATGGAAGAGATGTTGATCTAAATTATACTTCACTTTAAGGCTGTATGACCCTTTTTTCTTACCCTTTGACTGGACTTTCTGAATGCTTCCGACACAAATTTCCATACTTGAACCGCAATATTTCAGACACTGGAACTGTAAAACTCAGTGAGGAGCAGCCTGAGAGCTTGACTCCCTCACCTTGAACCTCCTTGGATGTGGTCAGGGCGTAGCCAGCCACTGATGTGTGAAAGCCAGCATTTGCTTGCTCACTCATTTGCTTTCAACCTCCACCCCCCATAGCCATTGAAATGTTGCTTTTGGCAAGAACTGGGGCACAGGGGAGGGACAATTACCACGAGCACTCATTGTTTGCAGAATGTTTTTCTTAATGCCTTAGAAAAAAAAAAGAAAAGGGTCAGGTTGAAAGGTCAGCCGACCTTTTTGTTTTCTTTGGAATGAGAGATTCAAACTCTTCAGAAAATGTTTTATTAGCTCTTCTGAATTTCACTTTCCGCAGAGGTTTTCTCTCCAGGCGATGTTTAGAGGCACCAGCAAGGAGTGCCCACCCTCATCAAGCTGAAGGTGATTTAAGGAGAAGGACAAGATCTGCACTTTGGGTAATGGAAAGCAATTCTTCGCTTCAAGTTTTGTTATGAAAGAAAAAACCCACTAGTGCTTGCTGGGGGAGGAGGAGCTTGGAGAGTGAGCAAAGGGCTGGGGAGTCAGTTTTACATTAGCCCTGGTCAGCATTCACTGGAAGCTCCTCCGTTTGATTCAGCCACCAGCTAGTGCTCGCACCAGGAGCATTTGCAGTCTCCCGCGTACATAACAAATGTTTACTGGGCAAGCCAGCGCAAGTGGCACTAAAGCATTTCAGCATTTCGGGCTGTGGAGCGGGGTGGCAGGCGAGGGCATGGTCGTGTCCTGGGAAGGAGGCACAACAGCGGGCTGGCATTGAGAGGAGCGGTGCTCCGGCTCTGCCTGCGTGACCCCTTTTCTCCCTGTGGAAAAACACAGAAAATGAGATTCCTCTCCTTTGTGAAGGGCTTTCAAACCTGATGACAAAAGGCAGTATTCAGAGCTGGAAACTATTATTGTTCTTCTCTGGGGGCATTCAGTCCAGGACAGGTTGGAGATTCAGCAGTAAATGAGGATAAGAAAATGCCATTTACTATAGCATATATGTGAAATAAAAGACTTCATTCTCTTCATTTTGGTAACTTTTCTTACCACCTTACATTTGGCAAAGTGTATTTTCGAGGTAGTCCAGGTAGTTCTATTCATGCTAATGGCTCTCAGAAAAGCTGTTTTTTACTTTCTCATTTTCAGAGCTGCAGTCATTGAGATGTAAAAGACATGGGCACCAAAAAGAGATGTTCCTGAAATTAGGGTCATCAGAATAGTGTGGGGGGATGGAGTTCAGACCACCATCTTCTCACGATGGAAGTATGAATGAGAAGAGTGCGGTTTTGCATACAGCCTCTCCTCAGCAGACACTGAAAAAGCTTGAGTTTTGCATTCATACTTCTCAAAATGCTTCACAGCAGGAGCAGGCATCACTTCCCCCTCCACCTATACTCTAGCACACAAGTGCTAAGCCTACCTGACATATTGCTAACAGGTTTATAGCTGATTGTGGGGATGTGAGTTGCAAACACAGGCATGTCTGTGCATGGCAATGAGCAGCCCCATGTCAGAGATCCAAGAAGCAGGTCTAAATAAACCAGAACACTGGGTGCAGAAAGTAGCTCAGCTCTTGGAAGCAGAAGAGCTGTGTCAGCAGGGCAGCCATGCTGGAGGTAGCGCAGACGATAAACCTGCTACCTGAGGCTGCTGCAGTGCTCATCCAGCACGGCTGCTGGGCTTCCAAGCTCCGAGGCAATGGTTCTTTTGGTTTGGGAGAGAGCTCAGGAGCTGCAACACGAAGCAATGCAGACACCTTTTCTTTGGAGGTGGGAACAGAGGGGTTGGCTTACCATTTGCCCATGGTCCCTTTCTATTTACCCCTCCTTCACCAGTAACATGGGTGACACACTTTCTATCTAGCTCAGGAAGAGTAGTGGCTCCCCATGGGTTTCAGCCAGCCCCCAGAGCAAGCCATTAGGAGGACTTTACATCCTCAGCAGACCTCCTGCCTCTGGATTCAACCCACAGTTCAGAAGACAAGCTCAGATATGGCTTCTCTTCACAGGAGCAGTTCTTGCTTCCTCACCCAGAACAGCTCTGCCCTGCTGTGTTGCCTGTGCAGTACCACCCAGCCCACGGTACCAGACTCTCTGGGTGCTGCGCAGGACAGGGATGGCGCAGGCTCATCCTCCGTAGTTTTACCAGACAGGCATTTTGGTCAGCTGCCAGGGTTTGGGATGGCAGTTTGACCCTGCAGAACAAACCTATGGATTACAGATCGGAGCAGCGTGAGTTTCAGAGATAGGCACCCGACATGAATCCGAGCTACGAAAACAGAGCCCTGACCCTCTCCTCAGGCAGGGTAACCAACGCCCTGACAGCGCGGCGAGCGGGCGGGCTCTGTTACCTAATCTCCAGCTGTGGGCTCCGCGCCGTGCCAAGTCTCCTTTGGCTCTGTCTAGTAATAATCGTTTCTGGAGTCCCGCCAGGGCCTCCTGCCAGTTCCAGTCACACTCTACTAATGCGAGAGGCAGAGTTTATTAATTCATCGCCAAGGCCCATTGTCTGGGACACTGCCTGGCTGTTTATTTACTCCAATATGGTCTGTATTTACTCAGACAGAGCAAGCGAGGGGACTTTGTTTAACTTTGCAAGACCTTCTGCTGGAGGAGACATGTGACCTTATGCAGAACTTCAGATAAATGTGCAGAGCTCGGGAAGGACCTTTTTTTTTTTTTCAAGTGTGGCCTCAAATAACACCGGTAGCCAGTATTGACAAACTGTAGCAAAGTGTAATAAAGGAAAGGAAAACATAATAGAGTTCTCATTTGAAATACATTTGTGAGTGTTTTGAAGATAAAAGCAGAAAAACAAGCATGTACCCTAGGACTGAGGCCACGAGATAGGGATTTGCAGCAAAGGGAAAGGGCTTTGCCTACAGAAAGGGACAAGTCAAGACATGTTCACCTGAGGCCACCCTCCCCTTTCCACCGGCCTCCAGCAGCGAGAGGCTGCCACTGCAGGTGAGAAGAGCCTTCTGCTGAGGACATGTAGTGGGACCTGATGGCACCATGCTGGCTGTCATACCAAGGGGGTACCAATGGGCTACAAAAGCCCATTAAAGCTGTGTCAGTCAGGAGAGTATTTTTTTCGGGTAATCCTGTGGTACTTTCATAACCCTTGGTGTGAATTTCTCTTGGAATACACGTGTCTTCTGCTATCTCAGTTGAAACTGATGATTAAATATGGTGTTTTCTTCAGCAATAAAACCTGTTTAGGGAACTCCTGTCTTCTTGCCCTTGCTCTCACCTTCACACTGTTCTCGGTTGGACCTTCGTTTGTTGTGAAATTGTGCTGTGAACCGAATCTTTGCAAGAATCTCTGTTTGGGAATGAAGAAAAGAAAGCCAAACAAACTTTCTCCCCATAATATGTGATATTTGCAGTCCTGGCTAAAACACCTTCATTTACTTGTATACTGGGCCAAGTCAGTCCAGGGAAAGGCTACTGTATTCCTTTAATTCCCTGGCTTGTTCAATGTGTTAGGAATTGTGCATGCATGTGTGTGTATATACAAACATACAACTACTTACATGCATGTGTGTATTTATAGCGACAATCCCCCCGGGAGTGGGGGTAGGGAAAAATACGGCCATCTGAACAGTGCATGCTCCTGGCCTGCCTGAAGTCAGATCCTCAACGCTATTGTAACATGGTTTTGTATTTAATTTCCTGTGTTTGTAACTCAAGCCAACTTCCAGTGTTGCTTGTGTGAGTGTTTGTTTCGGTTTCTCTGAGGGCCTTTCTTTTGTTGGAAAGTGTGAGGATTTTAACATAGCTGTTAACACCGCACTAAAAAGCCTGATCTTGTTTTCATTGGGGCAACAGCTAAATCACCCTTGTGCTCACAGTGGGAGCGGTGCTGGTTTCTGTGTCCAGCATCAGCATCTCCACACACCGGCCCAGTCTCTGTCTGGGCACACGGTACAGCTGGCCCTGGGAAGGTTTTGCTCCCAGGTTTTTGCAGCACTGTGGAAGAAAGACCTGTGTGTCTTGAGCAGCAGCCCAGGCCATGACTGACAGAGCAGGTGGATTTGGTTCCTGCATCTCCAGGTTTCTTGTCTGCGGTGGATGTGCCCCCTCCTCTGCAGGGGGATGAGCAGGACACACTGCTCTGGCTGCCCCATGCCACTGCTTCACACCTCTGTGCAAAACCAACTAAATGTGTCCAGTTGTCAGGTTAGGGTAGGAGAGCCCACAGACCATGTGCTTCTCCCTTTGGCCCTGCCACGAGGCCTCTCTGGGCATGAACAAGGGCACTGCTTCCTCCCTGCTGCCTCAGGCCACACTTTGTGCAGGGACAAGGGACCTCAGATGGCACCACCCGTGGGGCACAGTGTTTGCCGTGGGGGTGATGGTGCTGTCCGTGACCAGCTGGCCACCCTCTGGGGGCTGCGATGGCCCCCGTCCCCGCCGTGCCACTCGCGCGGAGCCAGGCTGCAGCATGGCACCCACCCCTTCTGCCCGCTGCCAGACGAGCTGTTTGCACTGCACACCCCCGGCCAGGAGCTGCCCGTCCTCCAACGCTGCCTCTCCAAACACACACAGCGCCTGGTAGCCTTTGTTTGCTCACCGGGGAAGTTTTGCAATGGAGTGCGAAGAGAGGGATACAACCATCAGGGTACCACACGTGGGGTAGTGCCAGAGCAGGGGGGAGGTGACGGGTGGGTTCTTGTCTCTGTGCAGAACAACACACATTGCCTTCCCCAGATTTTCCTCTCCACTGGGAATCCACAGCCTCCGTGGTGGAAGGAGGAAGACACAGTAGAAGTTCAGGATGCCTGGTGTTCTGTGTTGTGAGGGTCATGTTATTCTCCTTTGAACTGCATTCTCCCAAACTGCCTAGAAGGGAGAGGATCAGCTCTTGGGAAGTGGGCACCTGGGCTGGGCAGAGCCCAGCATTTCTCTGCCGTAGCACACCATCACTGTCACTCCTCCCAAAGACTCATACTAGCACCTGCTGGCTCCGTTGTAAGAAGAGTGGCCTGGCGTTTTCCCTGAAGGGTTCCCATATATATGTTCTATACTAGCCCGCTTCAGTCCAGATTAGTGAATTTTCCATGCTTTTGGGGCCTGGGGCTTGTATTCCCCAGTGGTTTATTTGGAGTAGCATGTGAATCCTAGAGGATGTGTAATCTTATGTTGACCATTGGGCCTCTCTTGTGTATTTTATTAGTTAATTTTTAAACACTGACCTAGAGCTCTGTATCCATTTTAAAATAATCCAAATTATAAATAAACAGACTGCCTAGCATGGGCTTGGAATAATAAATCAGGAGAAAAACAATTAAACACAACAGAAAAAAAATTGGTCTTGAGAGAAAACAGACATTGAAAGAAGAAAAGGCACACCAATATATATTCTGGAGGGAGAAGTAGAAGTAATACAAGACTGAAAGAAAAAAAAGGTAAAGAAACTTCACATACTTAAAACCTTTAAAAAAAAAAAAAAGGATTGGATTCAGGCAATTAATAATGCAGCATTAGCACAAACATCTCTGTTAGGCTTAATTACAGTAGATTCATCTTAATGAAAAATCAATCCTCCAAGCAGCTCTTAATATTCACCTTCACTGCATGTACCTGCTAACTGAGCTTGTACCCATATCACATCAAAGATTACACACAGCTGAGCTCTCCCCTCCCCAGGGAGCTGCTGAGGGCAGCCCAGCCTTGGGGCAGAAGGGACTGGGGGCAAGGAGACCCCAGCAGCCGTGATGAGGAACAGGGGGCCTGCTGCCCTCCTGTGCAAGTAGCCCAGGCTGTTTGCTGCAGATAGGGAAAGGAAAAAGCAAGAGTGGCTTTTCACTTGGCCAGCTGGTCTTTATTAGCTCTGAGTTTGGTGACACAGGGAATGTTCTTTGGTTCTGACTTCAGGAAGCACGTTTGGCAGTGCAGTGGGTGGAGGCCATTCACTGGCACTGTGGCCCATTCACTCTTGGACCTGAACTGCCGTAGCTATTTGGTCTGTTTATTGTGTATCATCTCTCTGGCAGCAGCCAACATTTCTTTTTCCAGAAGACGCAAGAAATCTTCTATAGCAGTCTGTCCTGGAGAAAACTGCTTCTCTGTTGCCAATAGCAAGAATTTGATTTATGTTCTTCATATCACATCTCTCATTTAATGTTGAAAGTCAGTGTTCTTGCACAGGACCTTCTAGCTTTATTTACTCACTCTTGGACACAGTGATGTGGCAGTACATACATATGCTGATTAATTACATACTGTATCTGAAACATGAAGGCAGTGCTTAGGTGGCCCAGCACACCACTGGACCAGCAGTGGAGTGGTGAAAATGGACTGCCACCAAGCTCTAAAGGGAGTGAAGTCACCTCCATCCCTCCTGAGACACAGACCCTCACTGCAGATGTGCAGACACAACTCCAGACTCTGGGCATTCTGCTAGACCAGTTGGGTCGGGAAGCACAGGGCATCCCTCGTGTGCCCACCAGGATTGGCATTTGCAAAGCATCCATCAAGTTCCATATAAAAGAGCACAGATGATGCCTTAAGTTTTAGATATCATATTTTTCGTATTCTGTGCTGCCTACATGTGTAGTGTTGACCTTCATATCAAGAGTTAGTGAACTCTCTTCACAGAGTAGGTAGACAAAACAATTCCTTTTCTACCTTAATACCATGGACAATTCTTACAAGTTTCAGGCCCAAAAGCATAAGCAACAGTGGACTGAAGAGAGATAACAAGAAGGATGGGACTTCATAATCTGAAACTGTGATTGGACAATTAACCCTGATGTGCAGATGGACCAAAACTTATAAAAATGTGAGACCTCATGACCAGTCATCCATTTTGTGACCATTTTTAGGTCCATCTTGGGTTTAGCCCTGGCCGGGCTCTTGTACTGCCCAAGGTGTATCCTTTAAGGCCTTTCAATAAATACCTACTTTATTCTTAACTCTGTCTAGCCTCTGTTCTAGGTCAGCTTTCTCAAGGCATCACAGAGGACTCACTTTTCTTGGGCAAGGCATACTTGCAAAGCATACTGCTGCTGCAGTAGGACCAGAAGGGGGCCTGTATTGGTCTGTAATCCACTAATCTATGAATCCTGTGATTTAAATGGCTACAGTACTCTCTTCCTTCACTTTTCCATCTCTTCCCCTCTCCCAGGCAGAAAGTCTGTTACATCCAGTTGTTAAGCTTCGAGGACCAGCCTAGCTCTCGAGAGACCCGTGGTATCTCCAGCACACCCAAGCCCCAAAGCTCCAGGCTTGTGTCACAGGATGGTTTAGATGTTCACAGAGCATACACTGAATACAGCACAGAGCGTACAAACCTTCCCCAGCACCTTGAAACAAGTGACAGCACAATATGTACACCTTGGTGAGAGCAGTAAATGTCACTAGTGTTTCCTCACCTTGGTCCCACTGCACTGCAGAAGCTCTGAGTTGGGCTCTGGCAGGAGGAGGTCCAGAACCCTTTTCCAGAAGTTTGTAGTTTGTCCTATAAAACACAGAGCCTTTCTGTATGCTGATGCCACAGCGTACATGAGCGTGTTCCTCACTTCCTGACTCATTTTTCTAACCTTCCTGCATGGGCCAGTGGGCTTACCCAACCCAGGCTCATCTCTGCCTTCCACTGGCAGCACCTCTGACCCTTCCCTCCTCTGAGGGAAACCCTCAGGGGTTTTCCTGTCTTTCTGTGAAGGAGCAACTTGCTCTCCAGCTTTGGCTAAGCAAGACGACATGCCAGGGTGTTTCCAGCTGTAAGAACTGCCAGGAATATACACTATATAAGGAATATACACTATATAAGGAATATACACTGTTGTGTCCCAGATCACACCTGACAGGCATGTGAAGCAGTAAAGGACAGAGGGGTTTGCCCATATCCTGGGTATTCCATGAGACACCACTTTCCCCCCTCCACCCACCCTGCTGCAAGCAAGGGAATTCCCAGTGGGATGAAGATGAGTTTCTCCTGGTCCTCATCCTCCTCACGCAGCATCTAGGTGGTATTTCAGGCTGGGTTTTCAGCACCCCATCAGTGGGTTATAAATTGCTACGAACTAGAAGACTTGCTATGGATGATAGAAACTAAACCAAAGTTACAAAGCTTCAATTTAAGTATTCCAGACAAAACCCTTAATTTAGATGTGATGAATTGTGAATTAAACACCATTTGTAAAGTACTTTGGGATCCTGCCTGCATTTCAGTGAGCTGCACAGTATAGCCACCTTTCCCAAATATTTAACCAACAGGCCTGACAGGAGCAAACATCCAAAGATTTGCTCATGTGATGCCTGCAGTTGTGAGGCTACCAAAGCACTTGGCAGGCTGAAGGGCAAACAAAAGGGACAAATGGCGAGTGCAGTGCATTTGTGATTGCTTCCTTCTGGAAAGCAGTGACCTGCCTGTCCCAGCACAGTGCAGCATCTTGGAGCATAATATCCCAAAGCATGAATGGCAGTGATTTGCGTCAAGGAATGGTCTCCATGATATCCACAGGGATACTCATGTCTGACTAAATAAACACCGCCATACATGGTGCATTTAGCACTTTAAGTAATTCCAAGGGGAGGCTGGAAGAAAAGGTTCTCAGGCACCTGAGAGGATGCCAACACTGCAACCCTAAAGACATGGCCAGAGACTTTGTAGCTCTGCAAGAGCTAGCTTTAATTACCTAGCTCAGGTACTGATAAGGCAGCACAGATTAGCTGCTCAAATATTTAGTTTTCTTGGGCCAGTTTTCCATCCAAGGCTGAGTCTCACATCACTATGGGTACTTGGGACTGTGAGTTCTGACTAAACAAGCTGTACTCCACCACTCTCCAGGAGCAGAAAGGCTGTCCATTCTTTCACTTCTCAGTCAATGGAATTGGAAGCTGGTATATCATGCAAACAAGTACAAAGCAATCCAAAGTTCCCACCACGCTGCCAAACTCTTCCTCTTTTTTCCTGAGTATGCTCCACAGGAACTTTCGGTGAAGTTCCATGAAAAGCAAGCACAGGCAGGCTGCCCTTTCCATCCTTGGCCTTGTGGAACATTTGATGCCCACACCTCTTCCATGATGCACATGATGCCTTCCGTGGATGCTCCTGTCTGGCCAGCACGTTGTTTGCAGATGGATGCGCAGGCTGAGGGCTGTGGAGCCACGACCAGCTGGCTGAATGGGTTGCTGAAGCCACTCTTGCACAAGAACCAGGGGGTTTGGGGTGGCAGAGGGTGAAGCTGTGCAGTGGGGCAGCTGGGCTAGAGAAAACTGTGGTTTCAGCATTCACAGACCAAACCAGAGGAATAAATAACTACTATAAAGGGTTGAACTGGGGACTCCACGTACCTGTTACGTGGTAATGTTTTGAAATGAACGGCCTCTTGAAGCACTGAGTAAACAGGTCAGAAGGTTTGGTGACTTCACATATTGGAGAGATAAAAACTACACATTGCAGAATAAGGAGGAGCCAAATTCCATTCTTTTCTGACATCCAGCCAAAGGCAAACATGGCAGCACAAGCTCATAGGGATTGAAAACCAGGTCTTTCGCTACAGTTTCCAAGCACCTGCTATCTCTTTGTTATCTTATCAGAGGAAAGGATCAGGGCCTATTCTTCTGTATTTCCAGCTACCTTTATTAGGGATCCAACTGACTTAGTTTTCTAGCACAGACAGCAAGAAGCAGTTATTTGCTGGGTCAGCTTTAGATCCCTGGCTTCTCTATGAATCTCTCACTGGGCTACTTCTATTCTCAAAGAGCCTTCTGAATAACATATACTGTTTCAAGCCAAAAGGGAATTATGCTGTCCAGGCAGCTGTGGTTTATTTGTGTCAAGGTGGGGGCACTAATGTGTATTTGGCCATTCAGAATCACAATTCTTTCAACGTCTTCTAAATCTCAGCTTCATCATTCCTACAGAAACAGTGTCTGGTAACTATTCCAACACCTTAACTATTAAGTTGCTGGAATTGCTTTCTTCTTTCCCTGCCTTTGTGTATGCACTTTTTTCTCCCAGCAGCTTAAAAAAGGTGTGCTCATCATTTCCCATCCAAACATCAATATGATAAAAGTTACCATATGCATGTTAAATGATGTTAAAAAGCTGGGTGAAAAATGATCTTTTTGAAAGGGTGATGTTTTTATGCTGCTATCATTTCTCCCATTAATATTTCCTTCTGTTCTCTAAATGTTCTTTCCTTAAAGCTTTCATTTTGTGGCTCTGCCAAACTGTCTATATTTTCTTAAATTCTCATTTCCTCTGGCACACATTTCTTGCTTATAGTTACAGTAACTAAAAAAAAAAAAAAAAAAAGCAGAAAAAAGATTTTGCACTGAGCCCAATTTCCAGTATGTAATCTTTCTTAATATTGCTTCACCACCCTTTTTATTCTTGTGTTTCTGATTGCTGCAAACTTACCTGTTAGGTTTGGAAACTATTAATTCACTTCATTTTCAGAGCTGTTCAAAAAGAACTAAGCAAGAAGCATCCTGGTCTGATGCCTTTTATAAATTTCTTCTTGCTGTGCAAAGGCTGAATTTGTGCTTTGTTCTTGCTGGTTACTTGGATGCTGCATCTCTTCCCTCTTACACCTCACTCCATTTTTCACAGCACCAGGGGCTTTCTGTTACTCTGCATCCCCCTTCTTTCCCCCTCTCCCCACTATGAACTGGGGAGTAGTTGTGTGTCTTAATAACACATAAGGCTAATTCCTGCATTGGAAACTCAGCTTTCTGGGATTGAGTGCACCAGATAGATGTTTTGTGATTAAGGATTGCTTTGGGCTGTGTGAGCATTCCATGCTTACACAGGAAGTGTCAGAAAAACAGTATTAGGAAAAAGGCAGTGAAAGTACTACTCTTTTCCTACAGAGCATTAGCACCATGAATAAGGTGAATCACCAAATATTTAATTTACAACAGTACTAGGAGCATCAATTTCCCCCAAGATGCTTTCTAGAGTATTCTGATTTGTCACAATACTATGGAGAAATAACTATTTTTCAGTCATTCTTTACAGAGATAAAGTGAGTCATCAAGATGTTGTTGTCCAGACTTTCAAAACAAGTTCATATTTTGTGCATTGAGTTCTCTGTGTGCTTACCATAATTGCAGACTTAATCACAGTAGGGATATACACATGCACAGGGGTAGCCCAGTCAGGGACACTCCCTTTCCCCTGAAAACAGTGCACCCGTGCTGGTGGTGAAGTGAGGAAGGACCTCGGCGTCCAGCTCCCTCAGACTTCACAGAAGACCTATGTGGCTTTCACTAATCACAGCCAGGATTTGCACAAGACTTTGCTTGTGTCAGTCTCTTTCAACATGCAAGAAAACACAGTGATGAGTTGATGTTATTTTCCTGGGAAGAGTATGAGGAGGAACATAACAAAACCAGCTGCAGCGAACCAAGACTACCTGTGACAAAGCAGAGAGCAGAGAACAGCCTCTAAGGGGAGAAGGGAGATGAGCAATATGAGAAACAGGAGATCAAAATTTTTCACTTCATCTAAAATTGTAAGTCTCCCCCTCCTTTAAAGCACCAGAAAGTCTGGCATCCACTACCCGCTTCGTTCAGCCAAGGCAGCTTTCCCTCCCTGATGCTGTTTTGGGAGGTAAAAGAGCAGGTGACGAGAGGCTGTTGCATGACTTAGTCAAAATGAGACCTTGCTGCCGGAAACCAAAGTGTGCAAGGACAACCCTTTTCTCCTGGTATCTTTTAGACACACACCACAGCTTTCTGTAGCGACTGAAACATCAGAGCTGCTGGCTTTGAGCTGGTGCATTTTGGCTCCTGGTGGGAGGAGTGCTGCTGATGAAGCCTGCTCGGGGATTGTTTACGTTCTGTCAGAAGGAGCTGCTTCCGTCAGGAAAGTCTCCCCCCAACCAGCCATCTCAAGTATTTTCAGTAAGCTTTTCTAATCAAGAAATATTAGGAAACAAGTCCAAAAGCCAGAGTTAAATCACACTGTTCTACTTAAAAGCAAGGAATATTTGTTTTTGTCTCTATTTCTACATCTTTTGCCCTGGTGATGAAGGAGCTGATCCTGATTTCAATTTTACATATACTCATCTTGCTGATTTGAGCTGTTGCAGAGAGAAGGAGATGCTAAGCTCTGAGCTGGGAATTATTTAACAATAGCATCTCCTTTTGGAGACAGAGCAGGAAATCCCTTTAGGGTTGGGTTAGAAAAAGGTGGTAAAGCATAAAGGGAAAGCAAATACAGCCAGAAAAGCCCCCCAAGGTGAATATTCCTTGGCTGCAAGCCTACAGCACAAAGTTGTGCTCTGATGAAATCCATTACTTTATGAGCGGGGTACCTTTAAATGGTTATGAGTCAAACATCCTTAAGCCATTTTCCTCTAACTTTGTGATATTTCTGTGTAGATTCAATACATCGCAAAGAAAGGCTATCATTCCAGGATGTGAGAGACTTGTGAGGGCACTTGCAAGCAGATCTCAGGAGACACCACTGGGAGCTGAGGATTGCTCTCCTCAGCAGAAGTGCTTTGGTGGCTCTTGCAGGCTGACCTGTAGTGACTATTCAGAGCTCTTCTTGAGAAGACCAGGCTTCTGGTGTATTCTTGATGGGGAGTGAAAGCTTTTGATAACTCTATAGGAACTTGGCGTCCGTGCATTTTTCTCCCTCTCTGGATAAAGTCTTGGCAGCCACTCGAAGTCTATTTTAAACAAAGCCAGTGATTTCTGGAGAGATGGAAAACACATGAGGGGCACAGTGAAAAACAAGCAGAAAATCTGACTGCAGGACAGTGGGAAACAAAAGTGATAAAGAACACTGCTTCCTCCTTCTCCTCCTCATTCTCTGGCAGGGCAAAGCCCCTTGCCCTACACACCACCACACCAGGGCTTCTCTCTACTCTACCATCATGGGATGCATGCTCAAAACTCAAGAGCTTTTCTCTGCTGAGCTCCCCTCCCCTTGATGGTGACCCCTGTTGCTCCGCCTTTGTGCCCAGCACCCAGGTGGTGTTGGTGACAGGAGGTGGCTGTCACGGCAGAAAAACAGGAGCATGTGACACAAACAGTAAAGCACAGGCCTGATCCATTGCAAAAGCTCTCGTAACCAAAACAAAAATAAGTTATCTACAAAGAATGTAATTATGGTCAAAGCCATACCTCTGACCTAGGGCCAAAAAAGTGTTGTTTATAACTGTCAGTATGTAGAGAAATGAACCTGTAATTTATGTATGGTGAAACATTATAATTTTTGATCTAGAAGCCTCCTTTCCTGTTGAAAAGCTTGGTAATTTAGTCCTGGTCACGTGGATCATGTGGGATATCCATGCAAATCCTTTTACTAAGCTCAGTTTAAAGCATTAGGCACGTGCACACCCAGGGGGACGTGTGTCAGGCCAGCGCCCTGCCCGGGTGCATCCCCCGTGCCCTGGGAGGAAGGGTTGCCCAGGGCTGTGCAGGGGAACTCCAGCAGGCCAGCAGCACACACAGACACCTCATACAGCCTCACACCTAGCTTTAAGTCCTGCCTACACAATCCATATGATCAACTGCCTCCACTCTTCCCGTAGGCACACAAGGTTGCTGATACATGCTGGGTAGTCTCTGTTTGCACGATAACCTCTCTGGGACAGGGAGGCTATCTTTGCTGCGCTTTGGAAGGCGCCCAGTTTGCTCTCAAGCATTCAACAGGCAGTCAAGAAATTATTCAGATGGAGAAGCAGAAACATGACTTGCCTGGGCTTGACAGCATTTCTTTATCAGTTCTCTGCTCAAATCAAATTAGGCTGGCAAGGACCAAAAGAAATGACTCTCTGGAGATTGTTTGGTAGCCTCCAAAAGCTGTTGCTGTTTTGTTATTTTGGTACAATACTTTCAGGAGATGTCCACAATAAAAAAAAAATACTATCACATCTGCTACTGGTTGGTGTCCTGAGAAGCCATCCCAAAAAACAGATCAGGGACTGAATAAGCATGAAAACTTTGGAGAGAGGTTTAGATGAAGGATAAGATATATTAGGTTTGGCAACACTATAACGTACCACAAAATTTAAAATTGTGAGTCACTAAAAAAACCCACAACAACAAAACAAACAAACAAACAAAAGAAAAAACCAAAAAAAACCAAAATACCAAAAACAAGACTAGAGAATGTTATAAAAATACTTTTTTTTTTTTTTTGTTCTGTCTTTTCATTACCAATTCAACCTGCCCACTCCTGGGTCCTTGTCAGTTTACCAACATTGCCAGCACTCCAAAATATCTTACAAGCAAGACAGCTTTGTTGAAAATCGAACATCAGAAATGTTGCTGCTATTCTTGGCTCTGGGAACAGATTGTGGTCTGGTGGTTACAAGCATCATGGCCAGCTGAAACACACCCATGCTTGGGTCATCTGTAAGACATGAACCATGGATGTCTGGTTGCAAGAGCATGAATTTCCAACTTCAGGGCGAATGAATCAGATGCTAACACAGAAGTAGGAACAAGGTCAAATTGCTTCATGAAGTTCTCTTGCAGAAGGGTGACAACACAAATTGTAGAAGGCCCTAATTTGGGACTTCCTTTTAAAGGGATATGTAGCAAGTAGCTGAGATGCAGTTCTGTGAAACAGAGAGCTGTTCCAAGCTTTGCTTAAAGAGTTCTCAAGTCTCTCTGTTAAGTGCACCATTAACCCTCCAAAGCCTTACTCTAGGGCTAGAAATGCTGAAAGACAGTAGGTGCTGGAACTCAAACTGCAGCTGACAAGGCCTTGCCTAGGCTGATGTTTTTTACTAACTTTTTTCTGCCTGGATTGTCAGGAGGTAAAATTGTATAATCAGCATGGAAATTCCTGCAGCAAGGGACAAAACCACATTCTGTGTGACAGCTGACAACACCAGCATAGCACAAAGAAGTCTGTGCTTGAGCTGCCTGCACGGTGTTTGACTGAAGATAAACAGAAGTCTTGGAACTTCCCACTGACATTCACAGTCACCATGAAGTTTTTTTTTTTAAAATGGTATCAAAAAGGTAGGGCACCTTTCCTTATGTGCTTTAAGGGCACAGATTCTAAAATGAGCAAGTGATGACCCATTTTTAAATCCACTTAGGGCATGCTTTCACTCTAGATAGAGCACACATTCCTCTACCTCCTCTGGTAAACGTACAGAAAAGTGTTGAACCTTTCAGTACAGCCAATTAATCACTAGTTGGCAAGATGAAGAAGTGCTCTGGACAAGTACCAACTCGAAGAAAGAAAAAAAAAAAAAGACATTAGAGACCATATCTTATCTCAGACAAAGAAGTGCAATGCACAGAAGTAATGTCCCATTATAGAACTGTGCCTATTCTGACATTAACAAAATGCACTACCCTGTTTTCCACAGTAATGAGCAAGCAGAAGCATAAAAGGTAGTTAACATCCTAACTTTGAACTCTGAAGCACCAACTTTTGGTTTCTCCATCAGCTCCACTGCCCTGAACCAGGTGCCTGAGCTGCCCCTCAGGCAATGTAGGAAGCAGCAGATGCCTAAGAACAGAGACCATGCATTGGTGCCCTCATCAAGGAGGTAGCTTGGGAGGGCCATTGAGGCACAGAGATGGTGAGAAGAGCATCAATAAAACACTTCTCTCCAGACTTCGAATACCTCACAAGGAAGTCTCTCTCATCCTGGTTCAAAGACTGAACCCTCAAATTCAACTGATTGTAAACAGAAACACAGATTTTACAGTCACACCATGCTTTTGGTAGCCCTAAGACAGTTGTATTCATTCTCTTTTCCTGCTCTCTGAACTCCAAAGTATCTGTGTTATAGATGTGACAGAAGGAGCTTAGAGCAACTGGTCGCATGTGTAGGGCCCTCCTCTGGGAACAGAGCACCAGGCTCAGATCCTGTCTGACTGACTCTGGGTGAGAGTTCAAATGAGGGCTATTGGCTGACAGCAGAGAAAGGATCAGCCTCCTCTGCATCTTTTGTGAGCCCTGCTTTGGTGGCACATTCTGAAACAGGCTGCTCCGACAGGTATCTAAAATGAAAAAGCTCAAAAAGCACCAGCTTGGTGGATTACACAGGACTGTGGCATGAGATTGGTCCTGAGATGTTTACTGCTTCCAGCAGAATTTTAGGATGGTGAGGAATGTGAAAACCCCTTCCAGGGTTAGGCAGCAGCTGGATGAGATTGTGGGGTTTTACTTTGGTTTCAAAAGGAATAGGTAAGCACCAATGCACCTTGCTGGATCTGTGCCTTATGTTACAGGAGAACTTAACAACCAGGAGCAATAATCCCTTTGTCCACCTTCCAACATTCTCCGTTGTATCCACTCTGATAAAGTGCCAAATTGGTTGACTGACCCCATGCACCTTTAACTAAAGATCACAACAGAGTGAGATGTTTGCAATTACAGGCCACATCTACCATGTTAAGGAGAGTTCAGCTGTAGAAGTGGCCTGTGGTAACCCCTTCTCCAGCAAGGGAAACTCCTCCTGGCCAACCTCACAGGCAGATGGTACAAAGCTGGATATTCTACTTTAGTTTTCCTTTTCCAAAGGGCAACCAAACTACTGCAGCGGGAGTGAGGAGGGGATTGGTTCTGTTTCTGTGGATGAGGAAGGAAACTTCATGTGAAGGAAAAATACCTGCTTCAGATGGAGGCATAAAAAACATATAATGTGACATGGGCACATCAGCTCCAAATAACAGCTTACATCAGCAAACATCTTTTTTGGTGATAAATCCCTGATTGATTAAGCATTTGTTCATGTTTGGGCACAACTCGAAGCACCGTTTTGATTCCCCTGTTATCAGCTCCCAAGAACCATGACTCACAATCATACAGGGAAGGAAGCGAAGGGGAAATGCTTTACTACATCCAACATTGCAGGAATGAATGTCATGTTGTTGTTACTAGTGTAACCCCAGGCAGGGATATTGCCATGCAGGGACACAGCCAGGCTGCCAGACCGGCAGTACTTGGGAGATGGAGCCAGGTTTCTGTTCCCAGGTGAGCTGCTCCCAAGATACACATACCAAACCATCCTACTGGAGCCTCAGCCCTGAATCCCACAGGCTGCCAGCCCCGCTGGGGGAGCCAGTGTCAGCAAGCAGGGGGCTTGGGCACCTCAGAAAGCCTGAAGAATATCCTGGGTTACATCTTGTCCACTTCCCTACCCTCACTGAAGCCTTTGGTGGTCCCAGGCAGAAAGACTGAGGGCAGCAGTGAAAGGGCTGGGGAGCAACACTAGCTTGCTATGCCTCACCATCCCGGCTCTAGGATTACAGGCTTGCACTGAGGGGAAATGCAGAGCTTTGCCCAAAAGCTGGCTGCAAGTACACTGAAGTCAGCAGGAGCTTTTGCCAAGGAGTTCAGTGAGCTCTGGGGTGCATTAGTTATAGAAATGACTTTGGTAAGGTTTCCTTGCAAAGTGACACAAGGACATACAACTAGGGTATTGGAATATAATTAAGAGAGAAAGAAGTTAGGATGGATATTGGGAAAAACCTTTTGTCAGTAAGATTTATTAGTAGGTACAGCAGTCTCTCAAGGGAAATAGTAGAGAGCCATTCACTTGGGATATTTAAAATTAGACTAATGAAAGTGCCAGCAAATATTCCATGGGGAGCATGCTTGCACTGAGGCAAAATGAGCTCTGTGACCCTGTCCTGTCGAAGGAGGGCTTTGTGCAAATGCCTAAGAGACTGGGCAAGCTGGCTGCCAGCTGCAGAGCCCTGGGCCTCCCTGTGTGAAGGGGAGTAGTGTGGAGAGCTCCGGGAAGCTGCTGCCCCAGTAGTGGAAATGTTGGGCAGGGTCACAGGGAGGACTCATTGGAAGACAGTGAAATATGTTTTATATTGAGAGCATCTCAACACCTTCATGCTAAATGATGACAGCAAGTTCACTAGGGACACAAAGTTGGGAGAAGTGACTGACACCCCAGAGGGCTGTGCAGCCCTGCAGAAGGACCTCAGCAGGCTGGAGAGATGAGCAGAGAAGAACTGTCTGAAATCAACAGCAGCAAGTGCAGGGTCCTGCCCCTGGCAGGAATAACCCCAGGCACCAGCACAGGCTGGGGCTGAGCTGCTGGGAAGCAGCTGTGTGGAGAAGGACCTGGGGGTGCTGGTGGACACCAAACTGTCCCTGAGCCAGCAGTGCCCTGGTGGCCAAGAAGGCCAATGGGATCCTGGGCTGCCTTAGGAAGAGCATTGGCAGCAGGTCAAGGGAGGGGATCCTCCACTGTGAGTTAGCAGTGTTCCTGACACTTTCCTTCATATTCTCTAACTGGTCACTCATCACCCTGTTTACTAAGGGGCTGCTGGTCTCCTTAGGAAGAGCTATCATCCCAAACAGCTCCCTGTTCAGTAGTCATGGCAGTAAATCTGGTGGCAAAGGTGTCCAAAAATGGGAATTTCTCAGTGGTGTGGGTGACCCTGCTGTTCTACACTCACTGCTGGATTGCAGAGAGTCATGGTTCAGGCTGATCATCATAACCAGCCCTGAAATGTAAACATAAGCCCCATTCCCGTGCTTGTGCCCTCAGATTGAATTGGTGTGTTCCAATACCATAGTGAACTGCTACAACAAATCACATACGGTAATTTTAAAAGGCGGTGATCTAAAATGATTGAAACAACCAATTTATTTACGTATTCCATTAATCTTTCCTGGCTATTTATTTCTGTTGAATTTTTTTCAAAAACTTGCTGTGTTGAAAGAAGTCAAGCCTCATTGTCCTCTTACTAAGAGCTGTCTCCATGAAAACAAAGTTTCATGACTGCTGCTGTCGTGATTTGAGTAGCAGACGTAAACAGGGTCATCTCCAGCCATAGTGGGTGGATGTTTAGTTTATAGCGCTGAGGTTAAGAGTGAAAGCGTGTGACTAAGAGCAGAAAACAGAGGAGTCTTTGTATACATCAAGAGCCCTGAGGCAAAACGCAGAGAAGGAGAATGCTGACACAGACTTTAATGGAGAAAGAAAAGAGTCCATTATGAACGTTACAGAGAACATAATTCATTTAAGAGAAATCAAGATTTAAAGGACTTATAGAGGGCAATATGAATACTGATGTCAGTGCGTCACGCCTGGTGGTTTGTTGTCACTTTCTGTTTTGTGTTAGGGTACCATGCATCATGTCAGGTGGAAGACAACTCACTATCAGAAATTATTGTCACCTCCTTTTTAGATTCCTGTTGGAAACAGGTTTCTTTCAGTTTAACCCTCTTGACTGAAACCATGAACAATGAAACAACTGCAGCTCTTGCGTTTTAACACCAACCTCCCAAAAATGTCAAAAGATTTCAGGATGCTTTTTCCTCCCCACACCCCATCTCCTCATAACTAGAAACAGCAGGCGGGGGGGAGCAAGCAAAAGAAGGAAATGGGGCTGTATCATGTCTGAATTACTCAAGTATGAGAACACAAGGAGAAAGCTGGTTAGTAGAGCTACTTCCAAGCTTGCATATACATTGTGGAGACTGAGGAAAAGCACATTTACTGCACCATAAAACAATGTTATGAGTGCTTGAAAAATATTCCCCAATCCATACACTATAGTGGCTTCTAAACTTCAGCAGCCAGAGTCATGAAAATAGAGTGCTTTGTGCAGTAGCTTGCGCAACCAAAGAACTTTCTTGTCCTCAGAGTGCTTTATTATTTTTAACGAGACAGGCTGAGCACTTCTTGATAAACATTTTTTCCTTGAAGCAGTAATCCTACTTAAACTTTTTACCTTGCCTCTACAGCATGCAGCTAGGAAGTTAATAACAGAACTCATTTTCCTTTAAAGTGCTAGTCATGTTAGTACAGAAAGTGAGGGACATGTGATTGTCATGAAAGGGGCCATGGCTGGAAATAAATTGAAAGTGCACTGTTAGTATGCAGGCTTAGTACTTTAAGAAGAAAGTTTTCTGAAGCACATTTTCTAGGATATCCAATTTCTTTCAAACTAACAAAAAAAAAAAAAAAAAAAGTATTAATGTTGCAATAGGAATGTTCCAGCCTGTACTATTTGGTCCTGATGCCTAACCCTGAAAATGTTTCCATGCACCCTGAGTCTACTTTGCCACAGGCAAGTAACGGCCAGCAGGTCATGACAGAGCCAAAGCGAAGAGCCAAGAGTAATTTAGCAGATCTCAGGGGAAGGAAGGCTGATCGTACATCTGCACGCTTGCCTTTGCTTTGAACAAGGTGCAATGCATGCTGCTGCTTTGGCAAATGCTTCTGGGGTAGCATTACAAACCATTCATTTTTAAAAGCCATTTTTATCTTTGGTACAAGAATTATTAAAGCTTCTAAGAGAGAGTTTAATTAACGGTGAGAATTTAACCACATGAAAATGAGGAAACTCTGGGCAAACCCACCCATCGAAGTCAATCTCATGTCTGTCCCCTGGTATCAGTGTGTTACAACAAGCTCTTTCATGGTCACATGAGGCTGACCAGGGGACACACTTCTCACTAGATCTAATACAATGAAAAGAAAAACTGTCTTTTTCCCCCTGTGGTCTTAGATGCACATGTGGCTTTTCATACCCCACACATCATGTGTTCTTGGAATGAAAGGCCCTTTTGTAACACGCAGACACCAGTCAAGGCAACTTAACATCGGGCAGGATTGTTAACTTGGCTCCCTAAGCCTCCCATGCACACTGCAGCAGCATTGCACCGGAGGAACAATGTGCTTGAAGGAATTTGACCAGCTACACTATAAATAATTCACAATACATGGATCACCATTGCTGCTCCACCCAGGTTAAACTACCTTTACTTAGTGGAGGTAGTTTTTCCCAATAGGAAGAGGAAAACTTGAGGACAAGCCTGATGATTGCTGTGCTCAGGATGCCCGAGACGTTCGCATCTCTGTGTTTGAAGGAGTCATTACTACCCTACATGCACTCTCAAATGTGGCCATCTTCCTCTGCTGCCTTTTTGTCAGAAGACCAGTGAGAACCATATTTCCTTAACAGGATTACCAAGCAATGAGTCTTCATTCTTAAGGCCTCGGTACCTTCAAATGTACCTGCGTAAGCAGTAAGTAAGTGATCATCAATCAAAGATTATCTTTTGCAAATTTGGAGGATGTACCTTGTGTATCTTTACAAGATCTTCCTGATTTGAAGCAGGTTAACTGTGCAGCTCCAAGCAGCAGCAGTTCTCTGTCCAAGCACGGAAATATATCTTCTTGAAAGACTATTTTATAAATCAAATTATGCCCAAGGAAAGCAGTCCAATCTCAAAAGGAAATCTTGTCCTCGCTGCAGGGCCTGATATTAGGGTGCACATAAAAAGATCTATCCAATATTTTCAAAGTTGAACAACCCAAATTGTATCATTGATTTAGGTAACTCCAGAATAGGCCAGCTGTGTAAATGCCCTGCATCCCATAAAAAATAAGACAAGAAACACAGACAAATTTAACAATTTTATTAAAAATTGTACCAGTTATTAGAAAAAAAAATCCAAGTATTAAAGTATTAAAAAGCACCAAAGAAGAAAGCACAAAGCAAATATACTGCACAGATACAAAAAAGGAGCTCTGCCCAGTCACCATTGGTACAGGCAGGAGTCCTGGAGGCACACAACCAGGATAAAGAAAATGCTACATTCTCACTGGGTCTCAGTCCATGGCAAAGGAGGTGTGTGCACTTCAGGACTAATCCAGACAGAAATCTCACAGGAGAGCATTGGGTTTACTTCTGCAGCAGGACAGCATCATACTCTGGTGACAATCAGAAGTCATGGGGAAACCCTCCACTGAGAGGAAGTTTATTAAGTACATTGCAAATTTTAGCTCATCTTACCCTTTTTATTTTCAAGATGAACAACTTCATTGTTGGTTTATTTTTTGGTTTTTTTGGTTTTTTTTTTTAATACCCCACTGAAGAACAGTCATGCAGGAAGCAGGGGGGGAAGAAGGAGAAGAAAATGTGAATCCATATTTCACAGTATTCTCATCAATGAAATTCACCTAGAAACATGGGAGACTCTACTACATACCATGGAAGAGAATAGAAGAGAGCCATGATTATTTTAACCAAAAAACCCCAACATCTACATACCCAAACTCAAATTTAGTGGAAGGATTTTCAAATGACCCAGTGGAAACAGACATACATATCCTGTGGGTTGCTTTAAAATTTCCCTTTTACAAGCCTAACTTCTGACATGTATTTGAGGATATACTGACAATGTTGTCCTTCCATCACACCAATCCCTCCCCCTTTTGTCATCAAATACTCCTTTCAGGATAGTCTCATCTAAAACTGAGTTGAGGAATCTGTGATGATGCTCTCCTGGAGCCATGTCCACAAACTGGGGAGACTCCTTTAGATTTAAGAATAACTTTATACATGCAAAATTTCCATAATAGATTTTAAAAACAGTTTAACAATCTACCCTTCCCACCCCTCTGTCCCCCAAAGGCAGCAAAAAGTCTGAAGACAGAACTGAAACATGGCTTTAAAAAACAGCCCACAGACATTAGGTTTCGCTTCCCAGAAACCAACTTCCAGCATGGGATTCGTAGGAAGAGACCCTCCTTTCTGTGGCTAAGGGGGAAGGTGAGGCACATGGAAGAAAGAAGGGGTAGGGGATGTCAGACTGCATTCAGTTCAAGAACACACACACACACACCCACTCACACACACACACACAATTACATTCCAGTGCATTTGATGTGTTTGGTCTTTTCTGCTTTTCCTGGTGGAGAAGAGCTGAGCTGTGTAACACCTGTGTGAACACATGCAAACCAAAGAAACAGAGACCACTGAAGTCTTTAGGAACTGTAAAAGATTGTCATAGGATCTTTTATCAATTCCTTGAGGTATTTCTTCTTGCTAAAACAATCAAAGGCAACAGGTAGGCATTTTTGCAAATGATCACAAATGCCAGTTTGAAAGACAGACTCTTTTGAAAGACACTATTAAAACCTTTGTTGTCAAATTATGCTAATACTCAACAGTGCTTGGTTCATGGGCAGACCTCCCATTAATATGAACCAGCATTCCATGGTTCTCTTATTTATGATTCTGCAGTAAATATTGCTGCTAAAACAAGGCAAGACCTCCACAAATATGCATTCTTGTTTGATTCTAGCACATATGCTGAGTGCTTTCCCTATTTTTCCCTTTAAAAATACCCTCAATATCACACCACTCAGCATGTCACCATTCCCACAGCTTCAGCAGAGATATGGGTCAGGACCAGCAGCAGAAGGGTGGAATTCATTGTACAGTTGACAGGGTCACATTGTAATAACTGCCTCAAGTAATTTTGCTTTTTCTTAAAAAAAAAAAAAAACACAAACAAGCAAACCAACCTTTCTTCCTAGTCTACTAATGGTCAGGATCTGCTGTTTCCCAGAAGAGTAACAAGTGCCACACCAAATGAAGTTCCACCCTTGGGTACAGCTCCAGTGACTGCTATGGAGCAACTACAGGACTGTAGTAACTTCACATATACACACTGCCTATACCTTTAATCCAGGCTTAGGGGACAAAATAAACAGCCAGTAAAAAGATGTCTTTGCAATCACCCTTTCTACACCAAGACTGGGTTCCTCACCTCTTATTTCCTTGCTGATACACAGCTTCAAAACAAAGGCCGACAAGGAAGTTTCTTTCAGGACTCCTCAAACAAGAGTTTAACCAACAAATATTTAGTAACAAGCTATTTAAACTGAAATATGTGATCAGTTATGCAGGAATTCAATGCTACCAGGGAACATCAGCACCTTGAGGGAAGGCTGCAGCCCTACACAGATCCAGCAGCAGCCCTTTCCATGCAATTTCATCCTCTTCCCTGCCTTTTTTGTGTCCTATTTGCAGCAGTTTGCAACTATCCCTGGGCAGTCACTTTGTGATTACTGGCTCAGCTTTCAAGAATTGCAGGAAACAAAAGTAAAGCTAACTATTCCCTACTAGCACCAGGCTTGCTGGATCCTAGGATGGGTAGGTTACAAGGTATTCAAAAGAGTAGGAGGCTGGGGAGGAGGAAGAGCTCCATTCCTCAAGGAAGGACAGTTGAGTTCTGAAGCCCTTTCAGAGATCTGGGGAAGGCAAGCAAGATATTTAAAGGCTGCTGGCACCATCAACAACAGCAGCTCAAGTTTTTCTTAAGAACTGCGCATTAAAAACAGGAATTTGTTCTAGGAGAAAGATCCAGCTCTTCTTTCTAAATTGTTAGACTCTAGTTTTACAGCAGAGAGAGAAAGAGTGTCCCATTCTTTATACCAGAACAAACTCATATCTAAAAACCTGAGCACAACCCTTCAGCAACAGGACTTAAACCCTGTTCTTTGGAACCGTTTCTCCAAACAACTGACCTATGTCCCTGGCCACATAGTAGCCCTGGTAGCTACTCTGAGGGCAAGATCTCCCCAGCAGGCATTCAAGGGGCCTTACAAGCACAGAATAGGTGACACATACATGAGTGCTGTGCATCCATGTGTTTGCTGATAAATGTGTGAAACCTTCCCACTATATTCCCAGGTAGGTGAAACTTTAAGTATGAAGTAGTTGCTTTTCCCTAAGCAAATAACCAGCTTGCCCCTCCAAATCTACATGAAGCAAAGTAATACTTTTGGGTTGACAGAGCATATTTCCTTTCTCTGAGATACGCAGATATGGAATATAATTAAAATATATTATCAGTGGTTGTAAATCTCTGGCACCAGTAACCAACATGCATATTGCAGGAAGTCAGCCTTTGTCTAGCATTAGCTCTACGTCTCCAAGGAAGTATTGTTGTTCAAGAAGGTTTTGAGACCCTGGCATGACCAATTTTGATAAGTCTCTTGTTGCAGTGGGAAATATGGACTGGCAAAGATGTGTCTTTCCCTGAGCCAAATGACTTTATTGAGGCCAGCAGGCCGACTGAGGAACCATTTCAGGTACTTGTTTCTCCATGTTAAGAAGAGTCTCGTCCTAGATAAGTTGGTCGGGTCTTAACACTAGAAAGTGGCATTACCAGACTTATCTTCCCAGCTTGTGCGTCCAGAGGACGGGCCTTATTCGCCTGTTTGGCCGTCAAGTCAGGGCAGAGGGAAAGAGGAAAGCTGACAATGGTTTTTAAATGTCAGAAGCAGTTGCTGAATTTTTTGTAGTTTGCAGAGCTGTTATGATGTAGCATTGACTGTTCCTGATAAAAAGGTCCTGGAAAGCAGAGGGAAATGCAAGCATCACATCCAAGGGCATGCCATACAGGGAGGCATCATTGCTGCCTTGCTTCCTGAGCCTCCACACTTCCACTTCTGCCTCTTAAAGAGCTTCTTATTTAAGAGTTCTCTCCTTAACATTTGGCTTTACAGTTCAGTCTGTGCTTGCACTACACCTTGGGCTTTCCCCACCATTTAAGTCCTCTTTCTCCAACGGCCAGCGCTTACATCAAGCAGACTGCGCAAAGCAAAGGATGGAAAGCCTCGTCTCTGGCAGCATGGGCAGAGAGCAGCTCCCATCCTGCTGCAGCATAGTCAGCAACAGCTATCCCTTAGATTACTCTGGGTAACTCTGTAGTGCACATGCTTAAAGAAACAACACAAAACCAAAAACAATCCACCCTCCTAAAAAAAACCTCCCACCTCCCCCTCCATAAAACCCACCCCCAAAAATATTACTTGAGATTCATTTATATGAATTATTAACCATCATGGACAAACATATTACTCTAGCTCTAGCTAGAAAAATAACACAAAGGGAGAAAAAAAACTTTTTTCTCATAAACTCTCTCCTTATGTTTAAAGAGAGTGACTGTGAATACATGAGGGTGAAAAAGGTTTGGGAACCTCTTTCAGGGAGCTAAAGTACATTCTGCCACAGCAGAGCAGGATGAAAATCAGAGAGAATGGGGCTGGAAGAAAGCAAGAAGGTCCAAAATTAACTCTGTTCAGCAAACTGTCACCAGACACTACAGTGCAATGATGAGATTACACAAATACCAGAGAAAGGAGGAATTAGAGACAAATACGCAAAGAGGGGTGGAGAAGGAAAGCATATGTGCAAGTAAACTACTCTTCCATACAGTAATGCGTATTTTTCAGAGTGGATCAAGAGCAGAAGAATTTCTCAACACCTGCAGCTGTAGTTTCTAACACAACTGAAGAGCAATTCTCTGGACAGCTCTTCCTCATGCTGGTTGCATCATTTGAGACTTACAACAAGGTGCAGTGGCAATATGGAAATTTCCAGAAAAAATAATAAGGTCTGTATTGCTTCTCTGTTCATGTTTTACCCTAGTTGTCACTGGGTCTGTGAACTAAGCATATTTAAGGCTACAGAGAAGTAGCCATTAATATTTAAGGCTACTTCCTTTTGGTAGGGTAGTTTCCCTGTGCTGGTCCAATAGTGTCAGCCATACGGACAAACCTCTGAGTGCATACAGACTGGGAACTGATAGACCTCCCTTGAAATACCATTACTGCTGCTAGTCAGTATATGCTCACAACAGCCTCCAAACACTATGCACTAGAGTAATGGACAGACTGCTTGTACAGTGTACATATCAGACCAGATGCTAATTAATTTCCCTGTCAAATCCTGAAGCAAAATTATCGGATGCCTGGGATCTAAGCGTTCCTGACCAACCACATTATAGTAAGAGAAAAGAAAACCAAAATAAAATAAACATCCATCACAAAGCTACTAAAAACATATACATTAGCATTGTAGAAGAATGACACTTATGCCATATTCCATGGGGTTTGGCTTTCTGCTGGCTCATGGGCACTGAGAACACTGAACTGAAAGCAGGCAGTGGCAGAAACTAATAGCCACCAGCAACCCCAAGACAGTTTCTTTTTCAGACTGTTCTACTGATTTTTTTTTATTTTTTTTTTGATGGCAATGACAAAGAACAACTTGTGAGAGAGCTGCAAGTGGTACCCAATGGAATGGCTGAAGAGGTCAGATTTCTTTGTGATTTTCTCTCACACAGGGTGCAATGAAATAAACAGTAACCAATGAATAAAAGAAGTAACCTGATGGTTCCAAGCTACATGAATATTTTTCATTGCTAAAAATGTGGAGGAATTGAGCATCTCTGTTCTGGAAGATACCCGAAGTATTTTTAGTCATCAATCCCAGGCATCATTTTTAACTAGCAACCAAAATGACGCTCCTGCACTCTACCATCCACTACTACCCAGGGCAGAGGAAGCCTTCAGTCTAATACCTGCCTCCCTTGCACAGAGGTCACCGGTGCGGGGAGCCAGCAGCAAGCTTTACCAAACACACCCACATTCTGGCTTTCCTTCAACAGTGTTGGACAAGAGCTCCCTGCCTCGCGAGGCAGGCAGCAGCAAAGAAGAGTCCATAAAGACACCCAAACTTGAAGACGAGTATCAGAAAGTCAGAGTCCTCACATCCGGCCGGCGGTGTGCAACGTCTCGCCCCCGAACCAGTGTTTGTTCAGTGCTCCCTGCAGACTGGATGTGGCCTGAAACAGGCGGGCGAAGCTCACCTCTGCCCAGTGTGGTTCCTGTTCACCTCTGTGTTTAAGGCCAAGTTGTGTAGGAAGAGAAAAAGCTGCCACCACACTTGATTTCTGTTCTGCTGATGCTGTAGAGAAGAACAGTTAAAGCAAGGTTATTTATATTTCTAAAATTGCAACATACCACTTCTCTTTTCCAATAACAACTCAGTTACACTTTTCAAGAGCAGACACTTTAATCCCATCAGCATAACAAGGGGGTGCAGCAAGGGATGAGGGGAGAGAGGGAAATGATAAGTTCTCCAGAAATAATTGTAGCTCTAACATTACAAAAAGAAAAGAGCAGACCCTTTATGCATTGTGCACAAGAGGATTAAACTTTTTTTTTTGCTTGTAGGATTTCGCAGAGTTTAGCCAAGTGCTGTTTTTAATCAGATTGGCTTCTGAGCCTTTCAAAAGCCCCAGCTGCATGAACAAACAACCTTTTTTTTTTTTTTTTTTGAAAAAAAAAAGGCCCCCCTTCACCCCGAAAGTAAAAAAAAAGAAAAAAATATAACTGGTGATCCATCTGTAAGTGATTTGACACCGTGAAGGTCAAAGGGTTAATCTTCAATTTAAACCACACTGCTGAGACAGCAAAACTCTGATTTCATCTAGTACAAGAAAACACATTCGTGCACACACACACTCCCCCACCCTCCCCCCACCACATTTTCCTTCCCAGCATCTCCAAGATAATACTGCCCTTTTTATAGCCACTTTTGACAGTAAGCCATAAATAATCAGCCTTGGAGCCCTTTCCTACTGACTGGAGCCAATTAAACCTTAAGCAAGAACATACTTGAAAACACACAAAAAACCAAAACCAAGAGGTTATTTCAGGTCCCATTGTCAAGGAAGAAACATGGGAGTTGAGTTTCAGGGGGACACCAGACTACATAATGCAGCTTTGGGACAGGGATGCTGTTCCTCCTTTTGTTATATGTAATCACCCCTGCAAAAGTGGCTCCGATTATACCCCCACCTTCCTGCACTTTAATGGCATCTCATACAAACAGGTGGGTTTCTCTTTACATTGCCCAGTCTGGGATACTATTTCACCTCAATAACCGACCCTCTATTAGAAGTTAGTCTTCGTTTTCCCATCCAGAATTCCATATTTGCTAAGCAGGCATGATCACTTCTGGAAAACAAAACAAACCAGCCCAGATCTCCACCCCCTAACCCCCTCCCCAATCCCCAGCAGACAAGGAAACAGAAGACTGGCTTCCCACAACTTTGCCTCAGTACACAGGAGTTCATAAAAGAGCACTGAAGCACATTATATGAACAAGATGTTTCAACTCAGATTAGCCCAACAGGGCAGAACAACACAGTTGCAAGGCAATTTTTACATAATCACAAATAAGAGAGTTGCAACTGGAGTTGGAGTATTGGAGATGTGTCAATAGACAGCTCTTCAAAGCCCTTCCAGATAGCCATTAAATTATGCTCATATTCCAGTGTGAGCAGAAATCTGTGCCATTTGAATCACAAGCACACACCAAACAGGCTCCCAGAAAACCTGTGTTCATCTTGCATCTCAGCAGTGGGTCGTTATTCTTGCCCTCAAGACTTAACAAGAAGAAGAAACGGACTTGGAAGAGTTCACATAGATCCCACCACGCATTTCAAGCGCGCTATGTTTGTAGCATAACCTGTTTGCAGTGGCTCTACAGCCTGCTATTATTTATTTCAAAGTAACTAGTCCTGGCTTCAGGCCTTACTGATTGAACAGGGATTGCGAGGTTTACAGGTGAAAACAATCTTTTATAAACTGTCCTGTAGGGCTGCATTAAAAACCACTAATTTTGTCTCAAAAACCAAGGTGGTTTTTGTTTTGTTAATCGCATCTCAGGTTTGCCCTTCCTCATCAAACTCCAGAGATTCTTCTTACCCTCCTCCATACAGCCACACTTCTAAAACTGCTCAAACATGCACAGGGAGCACAATGTCCCCTGTGACATCTAGATACCATGCTTTTATCAAGCTATTACAACGTAGCCAGATTCCTTAACCAGAGATCTTTGGGAAAGACATCAATGAAGTGGCATGCAAGAACAAAGTCGTCTCCTGAAGTTTCCATGAGCAAGGAACTATCATAAGACAGCATAGTGGACAAACATATTGCAGATGCTCTGAAGACAATCTGCTTTGTTAGATTATTTTATTCTATTGGCAGCCAAGAGGGTAAAAAAATTTCTTATAGAGATTTATTAAGGGAAATGCAAAAGGATGTTTAAAAATTGGTACAGAAATCCTAAGCTTGATATATGTCTCAGCTTTATTGGTGGACCCTCTCTAATGGAAACACTCATGAAATTCTACAAAGTGGGTTAATCTGGGGGCACACAAGAGGAGTGCTGATCTAGCATGTACAGCTTTACTATTTGACACTGTTGGGAGGATAAACACATGTAAGAACCAGCATATTTATGTCCTCCTTCATGTAGGAAGCTGCTTTGTGCTTCTCATACAATTACAGGTTTCTAATTATTCTGGCTCCTCAAGTTTTATACCTCACCTCAGGAGAAAAGGATTACCTGCTCTTTCCAGTGATAGGCAAAGGAGGCCATGCTCTGAAAAAAAACAGTGGAAGAACTGAGCTCATATGCCTCTTTTTTTATAAGGGAGGAACCTTTTGAGGAAGGCATTGGGTTTTGGTTTTATTTGATAAATAAGAGTTTTAGAGCTGTACTTTATGATGGTTTACAAGCCTGTAAGAGAATCGGTGGGATGTGACAAGGCAAATAATCTAAGAAGAAAGAAAGAAAAATTCTAAAATGTATTTTAGTTTATATTCTATTGTGTTTATTTCACTGTTCCTTGAAGTCACTTTTTGGAACAGCACTTTTGTCCTTTTCCAATTAAAATTGTTTCCCATATTTACCTAATACACTCAAGGAGATCGCCATGCAGAATAGGAAATATTTTATCCTTGGTTCCCCTTGCTTATAAGAAGCATAACATCTCCAATAACTTTTTTAGGAATGTTGATACCATTTTTGTTTTGAAGTAAAAAAATAGAGCACTATGTTGAGGGCAGCTTTCCAGGTTTTATTCCTAGACCTTGGACTTGCTTGTATTTCCCTAGGTCTGTATTCAGGCAGCACTTTGTTCCATGGTAGCGTGGTCCCACACACACTTTCACTGGCCCACGTACTGGAGCAGCCCACTCACACTGTCCTCTCCCCACAGCAGTGCTGGAAAGTGAACTAGAGCAGCACAGTGATCAAGGCCAGACCTAATCTGATAAAGAAGTTGCCCTTACTGTTTAACAGGTCATCCTAAACTATCTGATCCATGGTATCGTGTAGTCAGACTGATGCTTGTGCCAGGACAACAGAAAGATGATGACCTGTGAAGAGGAACAAGCTGGGACTACCTGCTTCAGCAGCAAGTCTGTCTAATGGGGTTTGGAGTTAGAACTTCACTTCTTGGCTGATCTGCTTTCTGTGGCACTAATTCAGCATGGGAAAAGAGCCATGGAACAGAATGGCAGATAATATTTGCAGTAAACAACTTATGGAAATAACTAAAAAATGTCCTTTTCACAAGTTTCTCTGACTTTTTCCCCATATATGCTTCAGCCAAGACCAAAATTCTTAAATACTTCAAGACTGAGGAGGTCTTGGTGCGGTATAATTTAGCTGTTAGGATGGACAGAAAACCCAGAAGAGTGATTCCACAAATTAGGCATATATACATATATATATATATATGTGTGTGTGTGTGTATGTATGTATATATGTAAATATATATATATAATTTTTTTAATGTGATATGTTTTGAAACATTTTTCTAAGATTCGTAACTATTGCAACACTGGTGTATAATTTCCCTAAGCTTCACCAGGCTGATTTGCCCTTTATCAAAATAACTCAATCCTCAGAGTCACTACTCCACAAAAATACCAGGGATGAACACTTTGCCACCTCCATGTGGGAGCAAAAAAATAACCCTTCTGAGGCTTCCTTCCCAAGAAGGAAAGAAGTCCCTTTTGCCCTCTATACTAACTGTAACTAAAGAAGAGTAGACTTGTGAATACAGTAAGTCAACACAAAGCTGGAAACACATAAAACCATTTCCTATTGCAGCTGCTGCTTTTTAAAGGGGATATCCTTAAGAGACTGTCTGTCTGAAATGCTAGCATGAATGCTTCAATGAGTCACAAGGAAAGGCCATTTTACAGGAAAAGTGTCCTCTGCAGCAGCACTACATTAGTGAAGCCTCTTCCATGAACTGCTGAACCAAAAGCCAGACTCCTTGTAAACAAACACACAAAAAAAAACCATGCAAGACTTTTACTGGAAGCAAATGAAAGAGGAACATGACTGACCCGACACTTATTCCTTCCCCATAATTAATTCCTAATACATGTTTCACACTGTAAGCATGCAGATACGTATCTGGCAAATAACACCCCAGACGTCAAAACCTTTTGTACTCCTACCAAGCCCTTGCACAGGGTGATCAAAGGGAAGATCAGGACAAGTGATGCACGTTCAAAGAAAATACTGTCCCTTTGACACAGCTCCTTGACTCCATGAGCATAAATGTTTAACAGATTAATAAGACTAATTTTTACATTTGATATACATGAGCCATTATCATCCCTGTTTAAAAAAGTAAATATGCTTGTCATAAACACATGTTTTATGTGGGTCTGTCTGGTGCACTCTGTCTATCCTATTGATCTCATGGGCAGCTTCTAACTTTGCTTTATAGCTTCCAGACAATTAAAGGCCATATTCTGACCCCATCTTAACTAGAAGGATTAATATGGCCCTCAATGGTGCTGTGAGAGCAAAAGAATAATAATGGCATATGTCTACATAAAAACATTATTCTTCCTTTAATGACTAATACAAGTATTAGCAACAAGTTGTTGGGATTGTATTTATTCACTGAATACAAAAATACTTGCACACCGGGAGCAGTTGCTGACTCATCACTGAAGGCTGTTTTGGCTGCCAGGTGGCTGGAGGCATATATTGTGCTACCACAAAATATGCTTTAGCTTAGAAAGACTAGAAAGTCACAGTCCCCAAGGCAACAGAGGTTACAGAAGGTGTCCCCTACTGGAGGGAAATGCAGGCCATTGGAAGTCAAATACAAATCTTTCCAGCTGTGATTCCTAATGACCAAAGTATAATGCATGTGTAGAACCAGCAGAGAAAAAAATGAGGCAGTAACATAGGGAAAAATGAAAGAGGAGCTCAGCCACATGATTTCTCATAGTGACACAATAAAGAGGATGAGAGACCTTCCTCAGTAAACTCCATCCTTCTGTCTTGCAGCGACTCTTATGTGGGACTAAACCCGTAGTAAAAGGAGGTGTCATCTCAAGTATTGCTTCCTTTCTCGTGAGCCTCCATCAGGCTTCCCAACAAGATAAGCAGCACGTGTGTTTATGGAAAGAGGACAGCCAGCACTGGGAGAGCAGAGGGGATGCAGGGGACCCCCAGAACCCACCCATGGGCTGCCCAGCCTAAGCACAGCAGAGGGACTGAGGCGCTGGGCCTGAGCGGCAAACATCGACGGCTCTTGCCCCAGACCTGCTGCCGGCGCAGCTGCGCAGGTGAGCCCTTTCTCAACTCTCCTAGTTTAAAAACAAACACACAGCCACTCGCGCCTTCCTCCCCAGCGCGGGCAGGAAGGGGAAGCAGACAGCCGCCATGGCAACAGCCAGCTGACGGCAACCTGGGAAGGGCAACCACCGGCCACCGCGTTCCCAGGCCCCCGGCCTTCCCCTCCTTCCCCATCCCGAGGGGCACGCGAGCTTATTTTCCACAAACACGGTAAATAAAGATCCCGCGTTTCCACAGAGCCGCAGCTGACACCGCTCTGTACCTGTGGCCCGGGGTCCGGCACGGTTCACCCCCCTGCTCTGCGGATGTGGGTGTGTGAGGGGGCCGGAAGAGATGCTCAGGAGAGGCCACCCCACACCGCCCAGCCACGGCCGGCGGCTGCAAGAGTTTTTGACCCTTTTAAGGGTTTATTGACTGAACCTGCGTGTGATGGGGCAGAGCTGTCCCACAGCTCCCGGTGTTCATCGCCTGCCCTGCACGGGAGCCGCTGACCTGTGCTTGGCATCCATTCCTTCATCAGCAGAAGGGACGTGCTCCCAAAACTGCTCAGTGCTGCGGAGACCCCCCCTAGTGATTAAAGTCTGCCTCGGGGTTTGCTTAAAATAACACTTTAAAAGTTTTTACAGGAAAAATATCCTGGCGCGGGGGGGAAGGGGTGGGCGCGGGGCCGCCCGGCTGCGCGGGGAGGCGGCGGGAGGGCAGGTGCAGGGCTGGGGCCTGCGGGCAGCGCAAGCTCCCGTCAGCAGCGCCGATGAGTCACAGGCTAAATTTAGCGAGCGATATAAACACGGCCGCCGAGCGCAAACACCGCCCGGCCGGGCCCTCGCACGCACCGCCCGCTCCTCCTCGCCCGCCCGCCGGCTCCGCTGGCCCTCGGGGCTCCAGCCCCATTGCCAGCAGCCCCTCAGCTCTGCCTCCCATCACGAAAAACCCGACCGGGGCTAACAGGAGTTGCCTCGCTGCTTGTTTTTGGATCGCTATTTTTTCTGCCGTGGTCTGGTCCTCCGAGTGATTTCTTTTCAATTGGCAAGGCAGCTACTGAGGAGAAAGAAAGAAACAAACAAACAAACAAAGCAACATCCAAACGGAGACTGGGCAGGGCGCTCCTCCTCAGTGGCTTGAAACAAAGGAGAACTCTGCATTTGGGCACTTGCTTTCCTGCCTTTCCACCATAAAATTCAATTGAGTAAAATACAAACATGTACACTCGTCAGTGTAAATAATCAGTGCAAACATCTTATCATCCCCCTCAAAGACGGCACTATCTTAAAAAGATCAACCAACCTAGGAGGAGGACTGGAGGCAGAACAACTAGGTTCCTATCAGCAATCCTTGCATGATCTCAGTCAAGTTATAACCTGCATTTTCTACTCTCCCACAATAAAAGATAAGTGGGGTATTACCACAATTATTTCTTAATTGAAAAATAATTTCTCAGCTGTCACACTGCTACAAGCAGAAAGTATGTTACCGCTGTCACAATGCTGCCAGAGCTGAGAAAATCCAGAAGAACCTGTGAAGACTGAGGGGGTTGTACAGGAGAGACAGTAGCACTGAACACTGATGTTAGAAATACTGCAGAACAATTCACCTGCACTGCCTCAAAGAACTGTTTTATGCTCTTTATTGTGGGCAGTCTTGGTCTTTTGAGGTTGTGACCCCACAGCCTCACAACAGTCCCATGTCCGGCAGGATTCATGGCACACCGTTGCACAGAGCTTGCATGGCTCTCCTGCCACCCAGCTCCCTTATTCTCTGCCCTCTTTCTCTACCAGAGCTAAGCAGGAAGTTTTGCTTTTTAACATTATCCCCTATTTTAAGCAGGAACATACATGTGATATATTTAAATCTTCTGTCAGCTGAAAGCATAGACAAGGCTAGAAGTTTTGTGGTTTTCATTAAACTGATACACAACGATTGCATGTGACTTGCATCAAGAGTTTGTATAGCCCAGCCTCCAGCAGCAGCCTTACATGGCTGCCTGAGGAAAAGGTAAGGGCAAGTACATGCAGTGTCTTCCACTAGTACTCTCTTTCAGCATCTAACTAGTTTGAGCTTAGGACTTCCTGAGTCAGATCTGGTTTCTGTTTATTTAATGTCTGTTTCAATGGCCATAAACTTGTCTCAATTCCCCTTGAACCCAGATAAAGCACTGGGGTGCACAATATGCCTTGACAAGGAGCTCCACAGCTTTCACCTGTTGCATGAAAAATGACCTCATTTACTTTGAGCTGGCTCCCACTAGTTTGACTTGATTTTGCCTAGTTCTTGTACTGGGAGACATTAGTCTAGTCATCTCCTTCATGCCACTTTTGATTTCTATATAACATTGCTTCCCTCTTAGTTTATCTTTTTCTAGGCTTAGCAGTCCTAGCCTTTCCATTTTTTCATATGGAAGTTCTATTGTCCATCTAGCCCTTCTCTGAACCTGTTCCAGTTCTGTTGCATCATTTTTGGACGAAGAAAACCAGAACTTCATGTAACATTCAAGATATGGTAGAAACACGAATTTATACAATGGCATAATTATGTTCTTGTTCTCAGTTTCTTAACATACCGTAGAATACCATGTCAGATTAGATGTGAAATGGTCCAGCAAATTTCTGTTAACCTACATGTCAAGTAAGCAGCTCCGTGGGCAGCAGGATTTCAGAACAGGTGCTAGGCAAGGGGGGCAGCAGGTTGTTGTGCCATTTGTATGCATGGGTTACTTACACTTCCAAGCCCACCTCTTCCTTCATTGTCATTTGTCAAAATTAAAATAATTTTAAAAAATAAAAAAAAATCTAATAACATTAAGCAAAAAACTGACTCCATTTCCTCATATCAAATTTCTGACTCCACTGACCATAAGAATGGCCCCCTCCTTTCCTCAAGCCTAGGATTCCGATTCCATAGCCCAGAAAGAACTTTGTTTTACATCTCAGTTTTTCCAAACTCACACCCACCCTACTCCCTGCCCTTTAAACTAGGGTTACTCACTTCAGGAGTCTCTCCTCCACCATGCTTGTGAATCCTCAGCTGGAGATTCAAGTCCTGCACCAATGGGCAATGCACAGAAAGCAGAGCTGAAGAGGTGACCCACTGCTGTGCATAGCAGCAGCAAGGGCCAGCCAGCAGGGAAGCTGAAACGCACTGACCTACTCAGGAAACAGAGGAACAAAAACACGTACCCCAGGTCTCAAAGGGACTGTAGGCACAAGTGATGTATGGAGCTGCTGGTGCTACTGGCTGAGCTGCAGGACAGTCTGAGTTTCTGCATTACTATTAGGAACCTTTTCTGAACATTTTTGCTAAAATATAAGGTCATCATAAGGAACAGATTCCTGCAAACAATTCCAGTGTAAAAAAAGCAACTGTTAAAAATGCCCTGAATGTCCTTTATAATGAAAAAAGCCTGATGGAGTTTGGCATAAATGATGCACATGTAGTACTGTGCACCCATTCTCTCACACCGATACATTTCCGACAAGCGATGCAGGCTCCCTGTTGCATAAGAAGAAGTGTCTCAGAGGAGGCCTTGATAACTCTCATGAGAGACAGAGAGGAAAAAGTATGCAAAACATAACACGTTTCACTTTCAAAGGAAAATAACATTTCCTCCTGGACATTTTCAGTGTCATTAGATTGAGGCAAACAGGTACACGCCTAGCTGTCTGCCCACAGCCAGTGTGGATGCAGGCATTTGTGTTCTATGGGCTGCTGAACCCTGTTGCAGTGATGGCAAGACTTACTTGCTGAACCAACTGGGGAATTTAGAGAAACAAAGTTTTCTATAGCTAGATCTGCAGAGGCTTTTTGAGCATGGTCAGCATATCTAAATCAACTGCAGGATTCCTGATGTGTTGGAAAGGGACTTTGTTGTTGTTTGTAATGCACTTATTTACTCAAGAAAGCTCAGCTCTGATTCAGCATCTGGTTCTCATTGAGGCTCAGCTTTTTTTAAACTGAGCTTTCCAGATGGGTTGACTGAAGCACAAGGAGGTCAAGAGACTCGTCTGAGGTCATACAGCAAGTCAGTGGCTCTGCTTGGATCTTAGCCCAGAACTGTTCAAGGCTACCACTCCTTGGCTCTTAAAGAGACAATTTTATCCCCTGTGAAGTGATCTTATCTCCATGAAGAAGAAATATGATAAAAGCAGTCCCCTCAATGCTGCAGCCCACTTAAAAAAAGAGTTATTTTATTTGGAAAAAGCTATAGCATTCCAGTGTCTCATTGGAGCCCACCAAACTGAAGGGGTGTGATACTGATATACAGTGTCATCCACCCCACCCTGTGTAACCCTGTGCTCCTCTGGGGCAGCTTTATGCTGCTGCCACCGCCATCCCTGGTTGTGTACTCGCATCCCATCTAACAGCTCCTCATGTCATGAAATACACTCTCCATTCACCACAGGTCAAAGCCCCTCCTCAAGGCAAGGAAACCCAAATGCAGTCAGGACCTGAAGCAGAGCCCAAGCACTTGTTGCCACAGCCTGGACATGTGCAGTGTGGGAAGCACATCCCAGCCAACCAACCAGCAGGTCTCCTAAGCTCAGCTCTGTTCCCCATAACCTCAGGGCACACTCTTGAAGCTCTGCCACAGGCTGGGCTACCGCAGCAGTTCATGGATTCCATAGCAAAGGCACGCTTGCTACCAAGGAGGAGGTGGCAGGTACTAGCTTCTCTTGCAGAAAACATGGCTTGGCTCTGCCTTTGTTTTCCAGGGGCAGGGTGAAAAAAATAAAATGAGGACGTTTGCCAGAAGCTACACAGCCTCAATCAAGAAGGCGACAATAAAGAACTCAAGAAAACATGCATGGGTCTCATCTCTGTAATTCTGCAGAGCCCTTGCAATCTAGATCAACCTGTAGTAGGCTCTGCTACCTAGGAACACAGAGCATTGCTCATGTCTTCTTACAAGAAATTCAGCATCTTAAGGAAATGAAATGCATGGAGTTCTAGGGAATGCTGTGGTGTTGCTCTAGCACTGTTCTAAGGATGAAATACCAGGATTTAAATTACTGATTTCTGTTTAACATATTAATAGGAAATGAAACTCTGAAAGTGGTGTTCATGCCAAAAGCAAGCATAGGTGCGGCCAATTTTCTTATTCTTACTAGATGCATACCCAAAAATCTTTTGTATAGCCAACAACCACAGAATAAATACCATTTATCTCCAGAAGCCCAGAGAAGAGATAACAGTGACTCTCCAGGGTTCACAGTGTGAGATGGGGTTAGACCATGCGTGCAGCTGAATCCAATGACAACTCAGTGATGTCAGCCTCAGCAGCAATTGCCTGCTCAGTTTCTCTCCCAGCCAGGGATGTACATAAACCAGCAGCCTTTGTGTCAACTCAGCCTCGCTGCTGCAGCAGCAGAATGGGGGCCATACCTGAACTGCTGGAGAGTCTCACAGAGCGCAAGAACCATGAGAAGGCAGCTCTTGAGACAGCTGGATGCACCATTCCAATGCTAAAAGCCTTTCCTAACTTCCAATGAAAGGGCACATACATTTTCTTTTCACAGGTTCACAGATAAATGTTTTGTAGGCTCTGAAAACAGGCACAGCTTCTTGAAAACCAACCTTGCTCTCTCTCAGGACTTCACAAGACCACACTGGTGTGACTAACTTTGTGGAATTCTAAATCTGATTCAAGACACCACTCTGGAAAGTTGGTTTTGACCAAATGCTTGAGACAAGCTGGAATGGGCTTTCCAAGTCAGGGATTAGTTTCACAGCAAGATAAACGACAGCCCAGTTTTCCATGCCTCAGAGACTGTCCCTTCCAAACCACAGCACATTGTGAGCTGCTCACGTGTCTCCAGGGGCAGACCGTCTGCTTCTGCAGCAAGGGGCTGGGCAGTCATTGCACATAGGACAGAGGGGGTTCTCCACAGGGGATTCATGCCAAAAGCCAAAGGAAATCCTCCATGCAGGACTGGGAGGGAAGGGATTGGGCACGACAACAAAACACTCCACAGGGAACAGTGCTTTGGACACCAATATGTGGCTCAATACTCAGTTTCCCTGACAAACAAGAAAGAATCCCTTAGCAGGTCCAAATGCCAAAGCCTATCCCAGGGTCAGGCTGTGGATAACCACTGGCTGAACTACTCTGTCCTCGGGTTAAGTTTTCGAGTTGGTTTGGGTTTTGGTATTTTTTTTTACCCGTTTTGTTTTCAAATTGAAATGGCTGAAGGCCCCCGCTCCCGTCCTTTACAACTTGTTGCTGTTCCAGTTCAAACAAAGAGCGCGGAGCCCCTCCTCTGGCGGGCCCCGGGGGCCGGGCCGGGCCGCGCCGCCCAGCACAGCCGGACGCCTTTGTTTACTACGGCTCCACACGCCAGGCTGGCCGCCGGCCGGGGCTGCGGGGCCGGCCGGGCACCGGGGCTGCGGGGCGGGCCGGGGCTGCGGGGCTGGCCGGGCACCGGGGGCCCGGCCCCACCTGCCCCACTGGGGCCGGGGCGGGTGGGCGCTCCCTGGACGCGTTTCCAAGGCACGGGCATCAGATAGGGACACTCCCCCGAGTTGAAAGGGGTCAAGTTACAACCAGTTCCACCAGTTCAGTGCAGGGCTCCTCTGCCAAGTTGGTTAAACCTTCCCTTTCCTGTGAGACAGCCTGGCGAAAGAGCGGGGCCTGCAGCTAACGCTGGCGAAAAGGCGCCACCGGGGAAAACCCCATTCAACCACAAACAACACATGTTAAAAAATCTCGTGGTAGCTCTTTATTCCTGCAGTTTGCTAAATGACATTCATAGCCCCATCTACATTTCTACAGGCTAATCTTCCTTTTCCTTCTTTAATCCTCCACCTATTAGGAGATGAGGGGTCCCAGAACTTCCTCATCTCTCAGATGACACAGAGAGAACCAAGCCTTTGCCCAGCCACAAGCCACACTGTCTGGCCAGGACAGAGATCTTCACTCACCTTTGAGAAGGGCTGCAAATGATCCCACTGTTAACAGAGGACAAACTCACTTGGAGTAAGATAAACTTTCTATCCCTTTTTGAAGTCAGCAACATTTCTTCATATATAAGCAGATGCACACCCTCCTTGTTGGGCTTGCATAGAAGTGGCAAACTGCTGCCTACTGCCAAGCCTCTGCCACCTCTGACCATCTGTGTTCGGGCTGAGATTTTTATCTCTACTCAAAGGGGAAGGAGAGCAAGGAAGAAAGAATCAAAGGTTCTGGGGGTAATAGTTATTTTGTTTCTTTGAACAGCAGTGTTTGGTTTTTGGTTGGTTTTTTTTTTTTAAGAAAACAAAATCAAGAATCTGGAGTGTGGTTTTCAGACCTGATGGCATCTCACAGCTGTCTTTTGTTGTGAGGAACTTAGTCACAAGTCTGAGACACCAGCTAGGACTGTCTGACCAGGAGCTGCTAGCAAGTCTAGTATGATCTAAATATTCTTTACAACATTACATAGAACTACGGTTAGACAACAAGGAGTGTCAGAACAGATTCCAGGCTTGTTATCTCCAAGATGAGGAGCTGACACAAGCCACTGATGGCTACATGTTCCACAGAAGAAAAGGTGCTGGTGGTGAGGAGAATGGAGAAGAGTAAAAGCTGTAGTAATAAAAAGCAAGAGGAAAAAGCCTCAAACCCCACTGCTGATGAGCTGGAAGAGCTGGAATAGCAGAAGCTAACACAGAAGAGCTCCCTTCCCATGCAGTAAATGCAATCCCTTACATTCTCCTCCCTCCACCTGCCAATCTTCAGGAAAAGCGAGCAATCTAGCATAAGCAAAACCCATCAAGATACTCCTGCCATTTTATCGCTGTGGGCAGTCTGCTGTGTTAAACAACAGCTCACTTAGCTGATGCCTGGAGCCAGTCTTCAGAGTGGCACTCTTGGACAGGTAAGCCCCCACCTTCCCCTCCAGAGACACCCTACCCTCTGTATGTGGAGCCGGTGGAACTGGTCGGCAATGCACTGCAACTTCCGTGCAATCTGCACCTCAGCACGTGCTTCCCGCTGACCTTCCTGAGGTTCCTCTTGGAGGTGAGGATCCAACACAAAACCAGCTGGAGGGACATGTAAACGGTAACCAGCACTCCCTACAAAACAGATCACAAGAGTCATTCTTCCAGTACAAAGATTATCTTTTCTACTCAGTACACTTCATGGAGGAAAGAGTTGCTCGTAATCCTAAATGTTTGACTTTTAAAGTCTAGTTCCTGAAGGCCAAACAATGACTGTGTACTGTAACACAGTGCAGTAGAAGATTTGCCCAGCTTCCAAATGAACTTATATTGATTAAGCAAAGCATTGTGTTGATTCCCATAGTCAAATGAGTGGCAGGATCTTAAAATTGATTCCTTTTGCTTGTTTACAGCTCAGCCAAATGCTGTGGTTTGGGGTTTTTTTACAGACAGCTTTGCAGTTTTACAGGATCTCTGCCTCAAGTTGTCTCCCCTCAAAGGTAGCAGTATCTTTTCTGTCAGTCTTTTCTCAGTTTTCTGTCATTTAGTGATCTTAGTGTTTTGAATTAAAGCTGAATTGGATACACAAAGCTGAGTGGTGACCCATCAGTTACTAGTAAAATACTGGATGGACATGGTACTTATTCAGCAACTTTTAACTCCAGTGAAGAGCCTAAAAAAGCTGTAACTTTTTGCATCTTCTCTCCATGGAAAACTTCTAGGAGTTTCCACTTCCTATGTGGATGAGACAGACCATTGGTAGTTAAAAAATGTAGGCAAATTGTAGAAATGAAGTACTGTGAATATTTAAACATCTAGCAGTAAAATCAAATATGATAGAATAAAGCCAAAAAGAGAGCAGGGAATATCAAAGACAGCAGAAGCAATGAGCAGGTGTTTGGTTCCTGCAGTGGATAAGCAAGGGCAAGAAAATACAAGTTGTCTTTCTTGAGGGAGTAGGACTAAAGCAAAATCATTTCAGTCCTTTAATAAAAAGCCCTAATGAAAGAGATCTTGCTTGATTGGGGAAGTGCTAAAGGGACAGTTTCTTTGCTGCAAAGCTAGTGACACTGGAGTGCTCTTACCATAGAAGAGTCTCCGTGGCTCTTCAGTGACTCCACAAGGCAACATAACATCCTGACTGGAAGAGGATGGGCTGAGTGTTTGAGTTGCCTTGTCCTGCTGCTCAGGATGCCTGATACCGGGACCACAGCAGTGTGTGAGGGGGAATAGTTGAAATCTCCCCAGAAGGCAGCTGTAGGACTGGTTCTGTGTGAAAAAGCCAGTTGCAGTCATCTCACCAGGCTGACCTGCAAGTCCAAAGTCATCAGAGTGAAACACGTCATCGTCCAGCCCATCCAGGCTAGAATAGTCCTCTTCCAGGTAGCTGGGGCGATCCATTGCTCCTGCAATAAAGGGACATTTGAGGAAACAGCTAAGACACAACAAGAATGTAGTTCAGGAGAGAATGCCTTCTGCTCCAACAATAAAACAATGGATTTTACACCACCTTCTCTCATCCCCACTTCCCAGAGTTGCCCATCTGAATGGACAGGAGAGGTGAGTGACCTGTGGTGAAAGTCAAGGCTTTGCAGAAAGTCCTCAGGTGCTGGGCCAGATAGAGACAAGCTTCACACATGTATAAGTCCACCCACAGCTCCAATTCTATACCTGCTCAAAAGTAGAGCGCCAACCCCCAACCTCAGCACATAGAAACAGAAAAGACATTTTAAAAAGCAACCCAAATTCTTCTAATAACCCCATGGCCAGTCAGCTTCTTTGGGGCCTGCTTTGCTTTGGCCTGCCATATTTGAACTTTACAGTATATCCCATTCACATTTTCCCATCTATTGCTTATTGATGAAGAAAAGCTCTTGTAATCACAATGCTGCAAGGCCAGATTTTTAAGAAACCCCAGTGGTTGCAAAACTTAAGAGGTGTCAAAGCCACTTCTGTGAAGCTCTCCATTACTTCTCCCTATGAAGGACAACTTTCCTTTCAACTTCTCATTTCTTTCCTCAACTCAACTTAAGATATGTCCCAAACTTGGCAATGTAGTCACTTCCTTATCCCTCTTACCCTCAAGCATACATGTGCTGTTAGTGCAATGGTTCATCCTACCACTAAAGAAAAACATGGCTGATGTCAGTGTTTAAAGCAGGATTTCTGTAGTTGCCACAGTAAACACTTCTGAGCTCTGTTGCAGAACAAAGCTGAACAAAGATGGTAGAGGGGGAAAACCCCCATAAACCCTAAATCACTATTTCAGAGCTCTTTGCAAACATAAAGCAATTAGAAGCAGTATTACCAAAAATGCCACAAGTCCCTTTACTGTTACCTGTGCATCTAACCCAATTGGAAGACAGACTCCTAAGAGATCCATCTCCAGGATTTCCACCCAGTTCCAAACAAGGCAGTGAAATTCAACTCTTCATGTCTCTTCCTTTGCTCTGGTTTGCGAAGCATTTAACAGAATGGAAGACTAGCAAGAGGAATTTCAGGCCTGAAGGAGACATTAATAATAATTTTATAAGGATGTGTTCAGCACTGCCCTTGGTGCTCCCATCTCCCCCCAGGTGAGCAACACTCAGGACACCAGCACGCTCCAGATAACAGGACCGAGCAAGAACTGTTTCTGCAGTGCTCTGGCTTAGGGGCACTATGGCTGTTTAAGTTGCTGCATCTCAGCAGATCACTCAACTGAGCCCCAAAGAAGTTTCTGCAGAGCAGAGCAGGTACCAGCCCCACAGCTGGATGCAGCTCTGCTGGATGACAACAGTGGCAGAGCACTTATAACATTCTCAGCTATGGCTTAAAGTAGCACAGAGAGGAGTTATGGGCCCCAAGAGGCAGGCATCTCCTTGCCAGCTCTTCTGCTGGATCGCAGTCACCTGACAGAGAGGCAGGCTGGAATGTATTTTGTCTTTGCAGTAAAGTTTGCCAGATCTCATCTGTCAGCTTCACTGGGACACGGGCATTCCTCAAGGAAAGTGCAGCAAAGGTACAAAGCAAACCCCGAACAAAAGAGGGTTTAGAGAGCAAGAAGTTTAACTCGACCTCCTGCAATACGGTCCGAACCTTTTGCAGAAGTCTTCAGAGAATGCCGAGGCAGCGCAAAGGCTATCTCGTCCTACAGCTCACTGGAACTCCTTCTACAACCTCCAGACGCAGCTCACGCTGGGAACCACAGACACCGGGCAGCTCGGGCTGCGGGTCTCTGCCCGGGCAGGCCCCGCGTCTCCGGTGCCGTGTCCTACCCACGGCGCTTCCTTCCACAAGCCAGCGGCGTCAGCCGCGGGCCGGGGCAGCCGCACGCCCGCGCTGACAGGCGGCGGGCCGGGCGCGGAGGGAGGGCTCAGCGCACACGTGCGTGCCAGCGTCCCAAAACAAAGCTGGCCGGCCTCGCTTCGCCACCGCCGGCCGCCTTTAACTCTTCCCCGCCCGGGCTCTAGCCCCGCAGATGTGCCCCCGGCCGAGAGGTTTAACGCGGCTCCTCCGGGCAGCGCCGTGGGACCAGACTCCCGAGCTCGGCGGGGCGGCCCGGGAGGGGCAGCGCTGGCTGTGGAATCAGCCATCGCCTACGTCTGCGAATCAGCTGCTTTCTCAGTGCCCACCGAGCTCATTCCTCGCCCGCACCCTCCCTCTTTCTTCCCGCTCCCCAGCAGGCGCAGGACTCCGGGCAGGACCATCCAGGCCGGGGCTGCGCCGAGCCGAACCCCCTTCTCTGTCACGATCGTACCCGGCCTCGGCACCGCCCTTACCGGCGACCTGCCTCAGAGCGGCCGGTCCCCAGCGGCGAAGGCGCTTCCCGGGCACTCACCGACAACCGGGACGGGCGTCCCTCGGGGACGGGGCGTCCCGGCAGGAGCCGCCGCCACCGCCGCCTCCGCACCGCCAAACTGCGGCCGGCGCCGGCGG
>NC_031774.1:29860644-29867107 GCF_001522545.3 Parus major | reverse complement strand
CCCCGGCGCTGCAGCCCGGAGCGATCCCGCCGCTCGGCAGGCAGCCCCTGCAGCGCTAGCTTTACATCTGATGCCGCTGTGGCTCCAGCAACTCATTACCAATAAAACTGGGCTTTCCGCTTTAAATTACTTAGAAAGTTCTTCCTGACTTGGAAAGTCTGATCGCTGAGGTGTGAGCGTCAAGGAGTTCCTCGCAGCGTGTTGTGCTCTTTTCTGTAGATGAGTAGGACTACAGGACTACACAGGATAAAGAATTCAACTAATAAAGATAATTTCTTGATAGGGCTTTTCTTTGAAGCCCCCTCGATGTGATAAGGGTAAAAACCCAAGGCTCGTGCTGCAAACAACAGCTCGCTGCATTTACCCTTACTCTGCCAATGATTTATTTAATCAGTGGCAAAATCTCACCATGTTGAGAGAGGCAGGACCCAGCTCCTTGGCGCAGAGCAGCGCCCTGTCAGGCTGTTTTTAAAACCGACGAAACAAGATCGCTTGGAAGGGAGGCTTTAAAACCCAGCTGGCAGCTGAGTAATGTTAATTGCTGTCAAGTCTGCCACACAGTTACTGAGGTTTGTAACTTAAACTCAGGGGAGGGGTTAGATTGCAAACCGATGGCTAGCAAGGTGAGGCGAATTACTACGGTTTCCCCGTATCACATTGTTCCGGGCAGGCTCACAGAGCCTCTCCAGTTAAATGTTTCAGAGTCACTGTGATTTTGAGTGAAGTATTTACAGTTGCCATTAATAGATTAACAGGCTAATAATATTCATTGTCTCCAAGAATCCATTTCTTTGTGGTTCTTGTCCAAGTGTTCATTTCAACTCTTTTATTTGCCAGAAGGCTCGAGTCTTTGCTTGTTTACGAGAAGATCAGATCATGTTTGACTTGTACCTCACCACCAAGTGAGAAAGAAAAAACACTCTTTCATTTTAAGTAAGGGACAAGGTACCTAAATTAATTAAGCCTCATTGTTCACTTTTGATAGTCAGGGGAATTGTAACCAGGAGGAGATTGATATTGAAAAAAAGAGAAAAAGGCAACAAAAGGCATTCTATATCTTTGAGATAGTCAAATTTTATCACACCGATGGTCAGGACTTGGCAAAATGCCAGCTGCTGGAGGGCTACTTCTAATTTGAATGTGCATCACTATAAATAAAAAATGAATGTGCTATGATTCCAACCACTTATGTCTTCCAGACTGAGTAATAACTGCCTGCTGGTTAGGCTCATTAACAGTGAGAACAGTACCTGATCGGCTTTGTTTTCATCTCATTGAGCTGCCGTTGGGGCCACACTTTATATCCCCAGAGGCTGCATTTTGGGAACTCCTACTGTGTAGAAAATGTATGGAAACTGAAATCTATGTATATAATCAGGCTGGATGGTAAGAGGGCTCAGGAAGGATATTTGTGCCTTTCAGTGATTAAAAAAAAAGATATGGCAGCATTTCTAAGAGAGGGGACTCAGAGGGATTCCTTGAGGAAATTAGACATTGTTAAGAAATGGCTCCGAGTAAATAGACCGAAACCAAGACAGAGACAGCGAGTCTGAAATGGAAAAATGTGAACCAGGGGCAAGATATACCACCAACCTCACTGCACGCAGCTGAGAGAGTTTCTACAATAGTATGGAGACAAGCTTCTTACCTGGGAACAGGAGCCCAAGGGACGGATTCTCTGCCAGAGAGTTTTTGCTCATTAGTGTACATGGTGACATTTTGATTCAAGAGATTAATCTTAAATCACGTGCAGCAGTGTCCCTGTGACATCTGCGGATGGAAATACCGTGCCATCCTATAACCCTTCTGTCAGCCTGCTTTACTGCTCAAAAGAATAGTGAACAAAATTGCTCCTTTTTTTTAGTTATCCCCCCCCCTACATATTCCTCACAGGTCTTCACAACTATTTCTTATTTTACTGACAAAATGCTATTGTCAGCATTGTGCTGTAATTGCAGAGTACATTGAGATCTTAGGCACGGGCCTTGCAAGCTGCTCTGCCTGGGTGGGCTCCAAAACCCACACAGGGCCAACTTGACTTTGGTGGGGGTAGTCTTGTCTGATGAGCTCAGTTTTCTTTTCTATTTTTCTATTTTTGTAGCTCTCGTGGTTGAAATAGGGAAATTAAGGGTAGTCTCATGGATCATAAAGCAAAGGATGAACAAGAAAAACATTCGGGGTTGATTCTATTTATTTTGTTATCTTAAAAACATTTGGTCAATGGGATGATTTTTCAGGGGGCTCAATCTGAGTGCAAAGGAGTGGAAAACAGTGTCTTCTGCCCTGACACATATCAGTGGCTTCACTAAATGCGTTCTGCCACACTTTATTGTTGTGTGAGGCAGAAAAAAGTCTTGAATTTCATGTCTGACCATCCCTGTATATTTCTCACATAAGCCAGATTCTTGGAGAAAGCTGGCCTGTGTCCTGATAGAAGGGCTCACTGTATTCAGCACCCAGTCCTGGTAGGAGAAAGTGCTGCACATTTCTATCAGTGTGTTTGAGAATAAGATCACTTGCTGACTATAAATAAAAGTGAGAGGATATTGCTGTTGGGGTTTTCTTCTGAAGGGAGCAAATTTTAAGGCAGTCTTCCAGGGTTACTCCTTCTTGCTTTTCTGAAACCAAAACTGAAGCACACTTTTTCTCCACAGATAATCCAGTCACTGGATTGGGAAAATGCTTCACCCTCTCTTGGGGTGCTCTGCTTGACTCCTACTGCAAACACCAAAGACAGGAGTTTGCATTTTCCATACAGCCTTTCTACAGCCAGCCCTGCAAATTCAGCCATGTCTTAGAGACAATGGGCTGAGGGAAACAGTGACAACCAGGCTTAAGGTGTCTGCATTTCTGTGTTACTGAACATGCTCTTATATGCTGGGGTCAGCCTGAGTTTCTTTTCCTTTTCCATCTCCTTCTCCTTCTCCTTCTCCTTCTCCTTCTCCTTCTCCTTCTCCTTCTCCTTCTCCTTCTCCTTCTCCTTCTCCTTCTCCTTCTCCTTCTCCNCTCCTTCTCCTTCTCCTTCTCCTTCTCCTTCTCCTTCTCCTTCTCCTTCTCCTTCTCCTTCTCCTTCTCCTTCTCCTTCTCCTTCTCCTTCTCCTTCCCTCTCCCTCTCCTCTCTTCCTGCTATACAATTTCATCTTCTCTAAGCATTTGTCCAATTCCACAGAGATTTTGCACAGAATAGAATTTCTACTGCCTGGTAATGATGTAGGGGGGACTTCCCAAGATTTGTCCTCCCTTTTTTTGAAAAAGAGACCAAACAACAGCATTTACTCAGATCTCTGGATTTCTTCCTTTGCCCATGTTTTTCCTTCTAATTCTGTATTCCTGTGCACTGTCTCCTGCTTTTTCCCATCTCATTCTTAGGAGTTTTCTTCTTCTTCACCATCTTTCTTTCTTGGATTCTGGACTAACTCCTGCAGCATAAACTTCCTCAGATGTTTGACTCCACTATTGGGATTTCATAAGGTCTGTATTAAAAGAAAATCTGTATCTGATCTTTACAGAGTTGCAGCCTCATTCTGTAAAGTCCTGATCCACTCCTTGCAAAGACAAATGGACTTCAGAGGGTAAGATCAAGAACATTTTTGAGTGTGATTGGTAATGAACATTGAATATACTCAGGACTCACCAGCTGTACTCAGGGCAGGGCAGAATCAGGTCTTTCTCTCACTGCATAAAAAGTTATGGTGCTGCTAAATGTCACAGCTGGGTAAGGTGATTTTGGATATTTGGGTATTTGATGGGATACCTGGGTGGTTGATTTTGGAGCTCAGTTATCACAGAACTGCAAAACAGCTGAGGTGGAAGGGTCCCCTGGAGATAATCTGGTCCAACCCCCTACTCAGGCAGGGTCACCTACATCTACACTATGTCCAGATGCCTTTAGAATATTTCCAGGGATGGAGACTCCATTACCTCCCATACCAACCTGTGCCAGTGCAAATCAGCTTGGGTGGAAAATTATTTTGGAACCTCAAGTTCAAAATACCTAAGGGATATATTTTTATTACATTTTTTAAAATTTCCCAAATCTATTTCTTCCATTTGTTTCAAAATTAATGACAGTGATTTTTTCCTATTTTGGGACATGTACACAGATTCCAGATTCTCAGCTTTTTCATTATTCGCAGTGCTGCTCACAGGTCATCAAACAGAAAAGTCCTTGCAGTATCAGGACCTAACAAAGTACATTGTGCATGATCCCCATACAGATATTGTTGTCCTGCAGATGTATTGTCATCATGCAGAAGAGGAACGTCACATTTACATGTGTCAAAAATGACAGAGACTGCATGTTGTACTATGTTGACCTTTGGCTAGAAACAGCAGAGAATTAATTTGTTTTGGTAAATTCTCCGTGTTATTTCTTGAGGTTTGACCTCAAAATCATTCATATATGGATAGAAAATGGTGGAAAGTAGCACTCAGCTATCCTGAATTTGAAGGTAAAGCAGAGAAATTTGACCCCTAGTGCTGACTGTTTATGTTGCAATACAGGACCATTCAGAGTGTTCAGCACACTGGAGCATTAAGTCCCAGGTGCAATAAAATTAAACTGAAGCTAGAAAGTAAAAGTGATAAGAAAATCAGAATTGTCTAATTCTGTCAATAGTTCAAGAGGAAGATATAATGCTAGAACCCGCTGAATACTTCACATTGTTACCTATTTAAATATGTGAAAAAATTTTTAAAACATTAAAAATATAGAATAGAATATTTTTTTTCTCAAATTGCAAATTTTCCTATCATAAGGGGCTTACAAGACATTGAATATTCAGTCAGCTCAGAATGCCTTTGACAAAAGTCTCTGCCTTGAGGACATTGTTGTTTACAAATTCAGACCCTCCATTTTCATATGTAAATCTACAGTGTTCCCTGTTTCACCACCTCGAGAATATTCTTGAAGTAATTTTTGATCTTTGTCCTTACTGTCTTCAGTTAATGACATTAATATGCTCTCCTTGTGTTGGAAACCTTTTTTTTATAAAACACAAAAGTTGAAGTCTGCTATGTAGGCAAAAAGATGCCACTTTCTGTAGAAAAAAAATCCTTTTGCTGCCTAGAGTTTTCGTTTTCACTACATTCATTGTGAATGCAGTATATTTTAATGCATACTTATGAGGACTAAAATAAAACTGAGGACCTTATTCTTCTTCCAGTGAATCCAGTGGCAAATCACCTCCAAATGCCAGAACAACTAGAATGGATTGACTTTGCAGTTTGGGTGGGGAAAAAACAAACAAGTTCCTGACAAATCTCAAAGCCTGGAAAACAAGTCTGAAGGTAATTTGGCAGAACAGGATGCTTTACAATTTTCCCAAAGGAATGTTTGCAACTAACGATTCACCAGTTCATCACAGTCTCTCTAATGCTCGTGAAAACCCATTTCCCACCCCAGCCTGGGGAGCTGCATCAGGCTCTTTTGGGAAGAGGGTTTTCTTTGGGTATTAATTATGAGTGTGCAGCTCAGCACTCCTGGTGGGCAGCAATTCTGAAGAGGAAACACAGCATTTTCTGTGATATGTAAAAAGCAGCACAGCTCACCTTTTCTCCTCTCTGCAGCCGAGTGCAGCTGTCCCGATACCAAGATCACAGCAAAGCTTTATCTGGAAATGTCCCTCTGTTTGGCTCCTTTTTAACTCTCCCCTTTTTATCGGCTGGTGTTTCCAAGAACAGAGTTGAAAGGCTGAGACAGATTTTCATTTTTAATAACTGAGCTTCAGGTTCCCTGAGAAAAAAATGTTCTCCACTGGAGACAAGAAGGTCCTGTGTCACCCAAATTCTTTACTTATTAAAGAGATAGATGAGATCCTCTTACAAAACTACAGTAAAGTATCTCCTTAAATCTGGAGAGGTGTTTTCTATTTCTTTTTTGCAATCTTTTTTTTCATTTTTGTGGCTACCTCATCAAAGTCTAGCAGGTCATCCCCTGCTGGGACTGACAGGGCAGGAAGAGCTGCAGAGGGCAGGGAAATGGTGAGGTGACACCTGCATCCCAGCTCTGCAAAACACATAATACTGCAGTGGGATCCACTCACATGGTTTGTGCTTCAGGTTCTACAGGTGTGCAGTATATAGATGGACAATTGTCTGCTGGAAAACATGCTGAGTTCCTTCAAAAGGTGCCAGCAGGTGGCAAGTAGTACTTTTGTCCATTCTGTTAAAGGGAGGTTGCCTTCCTTCAAACTCCCATCCTCCCTCCCTGACTGGTGCTGAGGGTGTGCAGAGGCAGAGCAGATTGACACATATGGAAAACTCGTAATAGAATATGAAACTCTCTGGACCAATTTTCATTACTTGCTTCCAATTATTTGAATGATCTATTTTTGAGAAGAGAAAGAAAAAAGAGAAAAAAGAGAGAAAAGAGAAAAAAGAGAAAAGAGAAAAAAGAAGAGAAGAGAAGAGAAGAGAAGAGAAGAGAAGAGAAGAGAAGAGAAGAGAAGAGAAGAGAAGAGAA
>NC_031774.1:29806108-29860261 GCF_001522545.3 Parus major | reverse complement strand
AAGGAAAGGAAAGGAAAAAATTTGGGGGGGTGCTCAGTGAAAACAGAGCAGTTTGTAACAAACAAACAAACAAAACCCAACCAACCAAAAAAAAACAAAACAAAACCAAAAACAATGAAGCAACAATAAGTGTTGTCTGCTCTTTAAAGTGAGACTTAAACATAATAGCTTAAAAAAAAAATTTGAAAAACCCCAATCTGCAATTCAACAAATAACACAGTGGTTCAAAGGACTGTTTTATTGAAAAGTCCCAAACCCCGAATGGGTTGGCTTTTCAAATGTCCATCTGTACCTTGGGTACAGAAGTCCCACCTGAGCATTGCCTCAGAATTGAAAATCTTGAACTTCTGATTAGAAGCAAACTTAGGGGGAAAACAAGCGGGGAACAAAAATGGGATGGTTGAAAAGCGATCAGGCAAGCTCGGGGCAATTAAAGCTCTCCTGAGCGTTTCCCATAGAGAGAGGGTCACTGCTGCCTTCAGAGGAGCGGCAGGAGCGGAGGCAGGAGAGGCCAGGGGGAGCAGAGGCAGGCAGGAGCCGGGAGACGAGGATCTCATCCCGCAGCGGCTGCAAGGCAAGGGGCAGGGGAAGGCTGTGAGCAGGCTGGCAGGCATCCCTGTATCTGTGCCTCAGGACCCGCTCGTTCTCCCTGGGGAAGCACCCTGCCTTCCCCCTGGTGCCGCACAGCCCCTCTTCTGACCTAAGTCATCGCTCCCCTTCGAGTGGGACAGCCAGAAGGACTGTTTCTGGTTAAATCGACTTTCATATTCTTTTTCCCCTTTCTTTTGTAAAAGTTTTCTGCTGCTTTTTAACCTCTCTGCTTATTTGCTAATGTTGTCTCCACTCTCGTCTTTTTTTCCTCTGATCTGCTCTGCTGCTCTGCCAGTCTCTTTGCTTTCTGCCACCACCTGGGCTCATTTTCCAGTTGTCTTTCTCTCGCTCTCTCCTGCCAGGGAAGGGAACCAGCGACTGGCCCCCGGCACAGCCGGAGTTTCTAGCCGGAGTTTCTAGCTTTGGTGCTTCTTGTCGTCAAAGTGTGTTACAAATGGTATTGTTATGGTAACTGAGAGGCAGGCGAGCCAGTGCCCGACCTACTTTATTGACAGCAAAGCCGAGATAGCTGCCTCATCTGCCTGCCTAATGATTTGTGCCATCAGTCCGAGGTGCCAGCTGGCTTTCCAAAACCACGGGGCAGGTTTGACAATCGTGTCATTTCTATGCGCGTTTTCCTTGGCCGCCTGTTCTTTCGGCATCTCCCACGGCTGATGTGGCTGTGGCTGTCCTGGCAGGAGACTCCTCCGCCCGAGGCCGGCCCCGAGCGAGCTCCAGAAGCAGGCAGCGCTGGAATCTTCCCTCCTTCCCTCACAAGCAGCACTACCTTTACAGAGCCGGCTCTGTGGCCTGCAGCTCCGAACTGCTGAGTCACACTATTGTGTTTGGGGCTGTTTTGGAAGGGCCATCACAATGGGGGGATGTGGCAGGTCCCGCGCGGGGCCCCCGGGAGCGCGGGGTCCCCCAGAGCCGCGCTCGCCTTTGTGCCCGAGCGAGCCCCGCGCCCGAAGAATGCGCTGCCCCCCTCAAGGTTTCCTTCCCATTCACTGCGGCCGCTCGGGGAAGGGCTGGGTTACAATATAGGAGAAAGGTTACATCTCCTGCCTTTTTGTGCTGCGATAGCAATTTTGTACGGGCTTTCTGCTACGGCTGTGTGCTAGGTGATTCTCTCAGAGCTCCCTTTCCCCATCCCCAAACTTCTACTGTAATCAGCAGATTTCTGTATGCGAGCTTCAATCCTTAGTAATTTATTGTGGTTTACAGCAGATAACACTTTGGAAGTTTTTCCAAAGAGCCAACTACAAGTAAATTCAATTCTTAAATGAAAGCAAAATTAGACCTGGCATGAGCAGAAGGTCGAACAAAGGAATGAAAGATGGCTCAAAATGAATCCATAGGCAATCTTAGGCAAATCACCTTGCCTGGCTCAGGACTCAAACTTTCTATTGCTAAAATAAAAATTCAGTTTTAAACATTACCTTTATAACTTTTCAAGAATGGAACAGAAAGCATATTAAAGATATAAAAATGGTTATTGTGTCTTACAGGAAAGGTAATTTTCTTAATTTAAAGTCAAGCTCCAGATTATATCTGTGTTTATCCCAGTTTCATGTAACGTTCTTGTAACACTACTAAGTTTAGGGAATCTGATATTAATATATGCTCGCTGAAGAACAGAGATAATATATTTAGGTTTTATCAGTAAATTCCATGGCATCTTTGGTGTCATTTTATCCATTTCACAAAATACTGGCTTTCCTCAAGCTGTAAAGTCTTAATACAACCAGAAGTGTTACCTAAATTCCAGCAGCATGTGAGTTTCTAAAGTTAAATAATATAGCAGCACCTTGTTGCACACCACCTCTACAATCTAATTTTCTCTTTGAGTCTAGTGTTTTACACATTTAGACACTTAGGAGTATCCAACAAACATTGCTGCATGTATTTAATGTATGAACATGCAAAAAAAGAGCATGATCCAGGCATTTTGGTCCACTTGCATTGTGAATTTGTGCTTGTTTAAGAACTTACAAGAGGTAAATTTAAAGCCCTGTATTTGACTGTTCATGAAAAGCACATATCTGGAAGTTAGATAACTCCTAGATAGGACAGATAACTTTTCTTTTTAGAGCACTTACTGAAGAAGTCTAAGTGACCTACTAGAATTAAAATATGATTTTTGACCTCAAGCTCGCCTTAATTACCTACCATTGATACCTACACCTCAAACAGAATTCTCTTCAACATGGAAAAGAGGGAATTTGAGCAAAAAAATTCCACTGAAAAATTTTAACTACAACTCACTTGTAACTATTGTCGGATGACACTGTATACAAAGGGCAAAGGGTCATTTTCTTTGCATCAATTTGTTTGTAATGAATGTGTCTGTGCTGTTTAGCTCTTAGAGGATTGAGGGAAGGCTGTCACCAGCCAGCAGGTCTGAAGAGCAAGTGCCCTTCAGCACTTGAGTCAGGGGGCTTGAAGGAGCCCTGTGGGAAACTAAAGAAGCAGACACCCCAGTTTGTGGGTTGAAGGTGGATTGGCATGTGCCTGGTAGAAGTCTCCTAACTATGAGGAAACGCTTACACCAGGGGTAAACAAGATTTGTAAAAACAAACACAACTCCAGGCAGTCACATTAAGCCAAAGTCATTCCTCGTAAGCCTTGTCCGGCTCACACTGCAGGGGTGAGTTTGGCTCAGTGTGTGACCTTATCTAAGGCTGGAGCCCTGACATCTAATATGTACAGATATTAACACTGTATGTGCTTGGAGCCTTTCATTTCTGAATGGACTGACAGATAAATTCGGTCTGGCATGGAGAAGTCAGGGCAGCCTGGATTTGTGCACGCGTGTACGTGCCGTGTGGCACAACCTATGCTCTCCGTGAGTGCCTAAATATAGAAAGTCAATCTATGCGGCGGGGCCGTGGGGGCAGGGGAGGCTTTGGCCCTGATCCATTACACCTGGCCTTTCTCGCACACCATGAAAATTTCATGTTGTTTTCCTCCAGTGTCTCCCGCGGTCTTTGTTCCTCTCAGGCCAGCGCTGACCAGCGTCCTCTCAGGCAGGCGGGCGGTGCGCTCCGGCTGCTGCAGGCTCCCTTTTGTTGCTCTTGCAACTTCTAATGAGCCGTCAATCAACAACCTTGTTTCTTCGAAGCTTATCTCGTGACTGCTGAGAGGGGCCAGGACTAGGGATAATGTGCAAGCTGGAAGAAAATACACCAAGAACGTATTGAAAGTGCTTTTTTAGGTTTACAACCAAGATTTTTCTCCAAATTATTGTCACATTCAAGCTCTCACTGTAAAAAAAAAAAAAAAGTCGCCGGGGATTACAGCATATAAACAACTTGGTACTTTAGGATGAAGGAAGAGCAGTAATCTCTATGCCTTATCGAAGTCATCAGATAAACAGGACAAATTACCTTGCGTCAGACTGGCTGGCAGGTCACCTTTTCTGGCAGAAAGAAAAGAGGCTCATTTCTAGAGATGAGTCAAAAGTGGAACCGTGTTGTTAACCCACAAAAGTTTTGGAGGGCTGATTGCAAAACATGGTCTTGTTCTCCTTTAGCTCCATCTTTATAGTGTTTGTTACTCAGCTTCGTTACAGATCCAGGGGGAGAAGAGAAAGGCTGCCAGGAGGTAAGGTGAGCCCCGAGGCAGCCCGAGCCACAGGGGTGGTACGAGGCACAGGGTCCCTGGCTCTGTTCTGGCACTGCCTTCCTGAGCTGGGGCTCGTCAGGCAGTCTCACTGGCAGAGCCTGGCCTCTCTGTTCTGCAAGGGGACCAGGCACACTGCTTGAAGGCATCACTAACACATCTCACCTGAATCAAGGCAGCAGAACTGTGGAGCTGTTTCCCCTGAAGTGCAAAGACCTGAAGGGAAGGCTGATGAAAAAGACAAGTGATATTTTATAAGGTGTTTTAGCAGTATCAAGTTGTAGCACTTTTTTTTTTTTTTTGAGGGAGGGTGGGGGTAGAGAGGGAGGAAGGGAAGTATTTTATCTTGGTTTCCTGGAACAGTTTTAACATGATAAACAGTTTCCATTTCTGAATGGAGGCTAACCAATACTTTGGAGGCTCTCTATTACTTTGACCCCATAGAACAAATCTTAGGAACCAAACTGCCTTGTCACATCTCCCTTGTAATATGTGTCTCTCCAGCACGCCTGCAGTGAGCAGATGCTGTACCTTTTGCAAGGATAGGGAACTGAAGCCCAAGGAAGCCATGTGACTTGCCCAAGGCCACACAGGAAATCCATGGCAGGCAAGGGACCATGGAGGCAGCTGGCACCATTCATCCTTTATGCACTTTACACCTTTGCAAAGTCAGCTACCATTCCTGTCTGACAGCATTTTCTACCCACCTCAGATTTTTTCATGCCCTGGGTTCAAATGCCAGATAGTCTTATAAACAGCTGAACAACATTGGCAATTCAAACAATCCCTTGTGAGCCTCTAGATATCTAGTGGTTTCTGGCACACCCAGAGCATGGACCAAAATATTATTTCTAACCATGTTGATGGAGGAGAAAAGCTTGGAAGGAAGTCTTAATACTGAAATGCAAGAAGTCAGGTAGAATGAATCCTACTACACAGTTATTACTTCTTAAAAACGTAGTTTTAAAGCAAACTCTTGCCTTTTTTGTGGCTTGGTTTTTGGCTGCCAGGTATTTGGCATTGCTAGAACAGATACTCCCTCACGCAACCACAGTGAAAACATACAGTTAGCAAAGCTGGTGCTGTGATTCAACTGGAACAGCCAGAGATGGCCAGAGCGGAGGTGCAAGGAGGTTGTGTGGTTGTGTGGTCAGGCAGGTGTGCAGTACAAAGGGTTACAAAGAGTACAGAGTGTTACAAATGAGTCTGTGCTGCTCATGTATAACCTAGCAAGGTTGACTGTACACACAGACTTTGAGGAGATGGAAATTTAGGAAAAGTTGTTCCAAGAGTTTCATTTTTCTTACGTGTCCCTTTGTTCACAGTGTGACTGACTTACAGGTGTCCTGGAAGGGACGTGATAAGGACTTCACACAGCCTACTAGGCACGATGGCTTTCACACACTCTGAGTCACTGCCAGGCTCTTGCTACACCACACTTAACAGAGTTTGCAGGAGCTGTGAAGATGTGAAGGACCAGGATTCAAGGATGCCTATTTATTTCTAGATGTTTCCCTGGTGCATAGCTATCCACCAGCAATGACACACCAGGCATGTGGCTCTCTCATCTTCCAGCCTTGCTTTTGAATGAAAGGGGTTACAGCTGCTCTATCTTGTGCTTTGCTCTAATGATTAGGCTGGTTACAATGTCAAGTACGTGCCTGATGAGCCAGTTACTTGTGTCCAAAGGGATGACTACTCTTAGGAAATAACTCAGTGGCCATAAATACCCATTGTAAGCAACAGGTACCTAACTCAAGGCCACTCAAATACTTATGTTTTAGGGAACAATAAAGCTCCACACTCGCCCCAGCCTTCCTGCTTTCCTCCGGTATTCCCCTGCTCAGCACCCTGCTGCTGTAAATCCCATTCCAGCTATCAGCTGCTCTGGGGCGTTGGCTGTCTAATTGGGGCTCAGGAACTCAAAAGCGAGTTCCTATAAAGCAGCTGTGAAGATGTTTGGCAAAACCAGGACTTACTGTGTCTGGGCTTGGTGTATTAAAATGCACCTTTTTTTTTTTTTTCAGCTTATGTACAGTAGCTGCTCTTAGTGCAAACAATCCCTTTCTACACAGGAAAAAAAGCCAGCCAGTGCTATCAGCACTGTTACAGCTGATGCCAGTCTGCCCTTCTATCTCCTACAAAGCTCTGTAGGACTTGAAAGAAGTTAAAAGCTGTATGATCTACTGTCTTTCTGACCCTGTCTGACCCAGGAGTCTAGTGCAAAACAAACTGTGTGCTCCCCCACACATGCTAGCCATGGGTGGGACAGTAGAGCCTTTCCAGGTGATCCTGGCTAAATCCCTGTTCAGCCCTCTCCCCACAACCTGTCTTGCTGGTCATGTGGTTACAAGAGTGGCAGGCCCTGACTCTTAATAATTGATTATGTACAGGCACCATAGGGGTCATTCAGCTGCTGGGCCATACGTGCAGTATGAGCAGATGTTCCCCATTTCCAGCAAAGCAAAGGAATTTTCTGTGGGCAAAGTGTGGCCCTTGAGCTGCCAGTCAGAGCACCACTTTTATAGGTGAAATCTGAGACTTTCTGGGACTACAATGGAAGATCCTTTCTAAATGTCATCTCTAATTAGTCTATCACATAATTTTTTGTAGTCCAGGAAGACTCTCTGTCTGACCATTTGGGCATTTAGTAACCCCAGCTGTGCTGCACAGGGCTGGCTGCTGCTCGCAGGGTTCCTGTGCAGTGATGCCAATCATTGATCTTCTCTGAGGTGTGTGAGCACAAGAGCAAAGTGCTTCTGACAGGTCACAAGGAACCAGCAGCTCCCTGATGACCAGACTTGGAACAGCTTGGTTTGGATTCTCAGGGTCAAGGACAGCAAATCCTTCAGCACAAAAAGCAGCTTTACAAGGACAGGGCCCTCGTGTTCCTAAAACAGAAAACATTGTATAGTAAACATACAGAACATGAATGCCTCAAAGCTCAAGTGCAAGTCCCAAGGTCCCCAAAGTCTGAGGGATAGAGACCTCTAGATTTGCTCTTGTTTAATTGACAAATCAATTCAAATGGTGAAAGTGTGCTCCATTAAAACTGTCTTTGGGGTTGGAGCTGATACAGGAGAATTCCTTTTCAAAAGGGTAGGATCAAGAAACCCACTTGGAGTAAATATATGTCATCTCCTGAGTGAGACCTTGCTCTGTGGCTAAAGGAGAGCATGTCTTATTTAAAAGAAAAGTGAGAGAGAGAGGCTGTCTGAGTAGCAAGTAGGACAGAGCAGTCCCGTGTGAATAATTGAAGTGGAATATGGAATGCACACCGCCACATCGGGAACTTCTGGAGACCAGGTCTCATCGGAAGGACTGACTCTTACTGGAGAGGTAATGGAGAAGTTTCTGGCCAAAACCTCTGTAGTCTCAGCCTGTGGTGGAACAGAGATTCCAGGGTAGAAAGGGACACCCCCCTTGTAGCAGAAAGTATATGGGATTTGAAAACCAGGGCCTGGACACAAGTTCACAAAGGGATCATTCAGTGATGCTAAAGATAGCCAGACAGTTCCTCCAGAGGAAAGAACTCTAGGATTTCTGAAGAAGTGATACCACAGAAGATGAGAGACTCTAGAAATCTCCTCTTGCTCAGTTCAGTGTTGAGCATCCCTGAAAAGAGCTAGATGACATGATATTAGAGATACTTTTATTCTTTGGCACTGCAGCTCTGAATGGCAGAGACAACAATACAGCCTCAGAAGTGTCACAGTCTAGAGTTGTACGGCTACCCTGACTGGCAATTTCCTCAGATAGCTAATGACATTGGTACTGTGTTTGCTCAGCAGAGGAATGTTTCTTTGCTCTGCTGCTGGCATGGCATCTATTGTGTGCTAAACTGCAAATCAGAGAGACTCCAGTCAAGAAGGAACTCCAAGAGAAGTTTGTGACACACAGGGTGTCCTTCTTCAGGAAAGCAGCAGGAGCCTTTGTAATCAACCACTTCTGCAGAGGATCAACCAGCACAGCTGGGTGCTCTTCTGCTGGGCAGCTTTCCAGGCACTCTTCCCCCAGCCTGTGGCACTGTCTGGGGTTGCTGTGACCCAAGTGCAGGACCTGGCACTTAGCCCTGTTGAACCTCATACCACTGGTCTCAGCCCAGTGATCCAGCCTGTCCAGATCCCTCTGCAGGGCCCTGTGACCCTTCAACTGATCAACACTCTGCCCAACTTGGTGCCACCTGCAAAATGAGGGGATGCTCAGTCTCCTCCTGCAGGTGATTGACAACAGTACTAAACAGGGCTGGTACTGAGCCCTGGTATCACCACTGTTTACCAGACACCAGCTGGATGTGGCACCATTAACCATCACTCTGGGCCCGGCCATCCAGCCAGATCTTAGCCCAGCTCTCCAGGAGGATGCCATGGGAGACAGCGTCACAGGTTGTACTGGGGAACAAGGGGAACACAGGGGGAACAGGAAAGAGGAGGAGGATGACCTGGGATGTCTCTGGATGAAATTGTTTGAAATGCTTCTCCAATATTTTGTATTCATGCAGGAGGACTAGATTCTCCATCTTTTCCTCACATCTGTCCCAAAAATGCTTCCAAGCATTTCAGAAAAAAAGTAATTTCAGTGATAGCTTTTGTGAAGGTTTTCCTGGAAGTAATGGTTTTCTAACCATTGATCAAAACTAGATGCCAAGTATTACTGCCGAGATAAAGATTTAAATCCCAATAGAGCAGTACTCTTCTGAACTTACTTATTGCTAACAGGCTACTGACAACTTGTGCTCTGTGGAATCCATTAATTTGAACAAAATATACATCCAAGCCTTTCCAAGGCATAGGATTAGTTCACAAAACATTGTCAAGTTCAATGCAGAGGTATAGCAGAAGTATACTTTGCAAATTTTCTAATTCTCCAGTCAAATATCTTGCAATTATAATAATCATCCTTGCTAATTTTAAAAAAGGATAGCATTTTTGCTAGTGCATTTTTAAAGTTTCAGAAATAAAAATTTGCTTTTTTGCTACATACTTCTCTTTAAATCCAGTTTTCCAACAGTCGCTGCAAGAAGGAAAAAAGAGCCAGAAATATTATACTTAGAGACCCAGACTGCTGCATCTCAGGAAGAGGGAAGAGTTGAATGGGATGGGGGATAGTGGCTGCATAGTTGCAGTTCTAGGAGGAGAAAATTGTTTATTTAGTTGATTCCAAATGACCTATCTTTCTTAGGTGTTCCCCGGATGCCCATCATATTAGCTGCATCTCAGCTGTCTGGAAGGTAGTAACAGAAAACTGCTATTTGATCTCATTCCTTTATCTAATCTCATCTATCAAGAGTGTGCACAGCAACTCAGTGTCTGAGCACCTCAGAGAAATTACATGAAGTCAACAACTTGCATCTCCTTTTTGTACTAGAAAAAAGCAGTGCTTATGAACAAGGAAATCCAGATCAGTGATTCAGCTACATGTACCCACAGGGAAAGTGCACAGGATGAATAGGGGGAGTGGAGTTGTGGATAGAAGAAGTTCCACTTTCTGTGGAAGTCTTCCAACAGCCACATCATAGCCACTCATTAATTATAACCCAGCTGATACAGAACCCAACATGTTTGACATTCAGCACAATTGTCTTAAGATGTTTAACAGATGGTGAAAAGTGAACTACAGGTAAATTGTTGGTCCCAGACTACTCAAATAGCAGCAGAGCCAGAGCTGCACTCCTTGGGCCTGGATCCAGGACAATAAATTCTCTGCACTGGACTTGAGGTAGCCTGGCAAGGAAGGTTTTATGCCTCAGTGGACTCCCTCGACACATGGATCTGCTATGGAGGACAACTGCTTGTCACCTTCCCTCATCCCATCATCCAAGTATACATTAGTGAAATGTTTATTGACTATGTTTTACACAGGTGCAGCATATCCTACAATATCCCACTGTACACACTCCCTGCTCACACACCAGAGATTGGGAAGGTGGATGAAGTGTGCCTGGCAACACCCAGTTTGACACCTGAGCAGCCTTTCCAAGCTGTCTCTAGGCAGAAAAGAAGCAAAGATCCCAGGGCTTCAGGCTGCTGGAGCCCAGTCTGACAAGAATGGCTTTTAGCAGCACTGCTGGATCAAGTCACCCCAAGACAAGCCCTCTCCTTCCCACCATGTGCCACCCCCTCCTCCTTCTTCATTGTAGCTGTTTGTGAGGTTGGATGGTGACCCTGAGTGGCCAAGGCACATCTGAAAGAGCAGCTCAGGGATAAGAACCATTGGTTTGGGCTGTTTAACCAGCACTCCAACCAGAAGGAACATCTGTCAACTTCTGCCTTGGTTCAGTGCTTAAATATAAGCCTGTATATTGATGAGGCTGCTTCTCTCAGCTGCTGTTGCTGAAGCTTCTGCCACATTGCTGGTTGACAATAAGTCATTTGCTATGTAAATTCTCATAATTTCTATGCTTCAAATTAATTTTAAAGTCTGCTGTGATAAATGTTGGCCTCTTGAGGAATAACAGAACCCTTGATTTATGCTCTTACAATTACCTCTGTTAAGCAGTCACAGCACTTAAAAAAAAGATCTTAGAGTGGCCAAAGGCTATTTTGTACACCTCCAGGTCCACAGTTCAAATGCCACATAAAGTTTAATTGCTTCCCTGATCTGGGCTGATCAGTCCTGCTCTGTGCAGCATGGTCCTTGCTGCCTTCTTTGCTTGCTGTCAGTGCCAGCTGAGAGGGGCTGAAGCCTGTGGCACTGTATCTGCAGTCAGGCTGAGCAAGTGGTGCCTGCAATTTATAAGGGATCATGTGCTCAACTTCCATAAATAAATGAAAGGGACAGAGTCATCCCTAGGAGCCTCGTCACCTTTTAGGCACTCATGCATACCGTAAGTGCACTGGGCCAGCACAACAGCTCAGGAACAAAATGAGCAATTAATTAAACAAATGTACAGTAACAGAGGTAATGGAGTAGCTATCTCACAGTGGGAAAGCTTCCCAGAGCCATCTCACCTGACCAAAGCCTGGATTAAGCCAGCAAGGTGGAAAGGAAATGAGCAAAGAAGAGCTAACCAAGTTTCAATAAGATCAGAAGTTGCGACTGAAAACCAGGAAAACTAGTGCTGTCCTCAGGGTACAGACACATTAAATCATCAAAGCCTATGAAACTTGCAGTGCAGAGACATACTCGTGCCCACAGCCAGCATGGAGTAACCTGAGACTGGTCCTGGGACGAGGAGGAAAGGCAGCCACCTCACGTCTGTGTTGGGCTGTGCTGGGTGACTGCTGGACAGGTAAGCACTGTACAGCTGCTGCTGGCACCCTTCTGTTCCCAGCCCAGCAGATTGTGCTGTGAATTGATGTGTCCCTATCCTCATTCACACCAGCAAGCTGGATGCAGTATTGGCAGGGGGTTTGCACTGCAGTTGTGGTTAGTTTTCTGCTGGAAGGGGGATATTTGTGTTGATAAGTTTCATGTTTATATACCTCAGGTACAGCATCTTCCATCAGACAAGGCCTACAGCAAACTGTGGCTCTGAGCAAAGTTATGGTAGCTGATGGAAGTGCCCTAGAGAAGTATTGAGAGGTCCCACTGTATGTAAGAATTTCTTCTGTCTTCAAAGCACACACATCCAGGTATCATTTGCTGAGATTCAATGCTAGAAGCTTCAGGAAAGCACTGCACATCTCAGAGCTCAAAATGGAGTGGGAGAAAACATCCCCCGATTCTTTGAGATGAATATAACAACACTGATTTAGGCAAAATTATTCCAGTACCAGTACCAACAATGCCTAAGTCCCTCCAACACTCCTAATGTGGCAGAAGAGTCATCTTTGAAGCCACATGGCTACAGGTTGTACAATTGACTAGTCCAGGACTGCTGAGTGTTCATTAAATGTTATTGACAACTAGTTATTGAAACACTCTGAAAAACACTGATTTTAAGCAACTGTGTTGCAAACAAGCACTGGCCAGCAGCTTTAGTGCAAGAGCATTTCCTGAAATGCTAAAACAATCTGTAGATTTAATTTATTTCCGGCATGCATGTAAACACAGGACACACACACACCTTTTATGCACATATGTAACTCCAACATAGATGCAGAATTAAGGAAGCGTGGCATGAAATAAACAGTTCCTAAAAATATCTGGTGGGAAGCATTAAATTTTTGTTCAAATAGTCAGCTTTGCACTCTTCAACTGGAGATAGGTGGATTAATCAGTCCTCAGGGAAGTGCTAATTCGAGTAAATGGGAACAGATAAAATAGAATAAGGCTTTTAGTCTGCACTGATGTAAGTGTAATTCCACAGTGATGTTCTTGACTTCATTGGAATAGATCATGGTTCTTTGTGCTGTGGCCTGGCAGACTGTCAGACCCTAGATGTGTTATTAATAAAGGATTTTTTTCTTTGATCCAGTAATTATGCTCATCTTTGTTCTAGAGCTGCAGAAACTGACTGGACTGTATCTCCCTTGTTGGGATGTAACCAGTGATGCAAGTGATACACATCTCCCTCTCCACTACAGGAGACAAAGTAGATTAGAACATACACACACACTACAATGGTGGCATTTCAAAAGAAAAAGGTCATGTTTTCAGACTTACATGACTGTTACAGTTTACTTGGAAAAAAATCACAATGTAATCCCCCTCTCATATTTTATTTTTTTTTTTAATTAAGAAACTAAACTCTGATTTTGACTAGCTCTTTTTGTTATGGGAGTAACCAAGAATTTTAAAATATTTGTAAGTACTTCACACCTTCAGCTAGTGCCTTGGCTAGGCACAACTTGTTTGGTTGGCTGAGTATGGCTTGTGTAATTGTGCCAGCTCGTTGGAGGGCGATGGGCCCACTGCCTAGGAAGTCCAGGACATGATGTACCACCCTCAGCTGCCTCTTACATAGAGAGGAGAAATTGAGCTTGCCCCAAGAAACAACATGCAAAACAGAGAAAGGTGCTGATACTGTGATCTTCTCCGTAGTTAACAGCATTTTGCCTAATCCCAGTGAATTCACAGCAAACAATATTGCTGCTGTCCTTTATCTCGGGCTTTTAAAGTGAACATGTGGCTCTGATTTACCTTTTCCTCACACAAATTACTGTGGGGGAGAGTAGCAAGGGAAATAGGAGGCTAGACATAAAAATTACCAAGCAGTCTTTGCTATGTCTAAAGAAGCTCTCTAAGGGAAAAATTATAAGAATGGCAGAAAAATTGAGGGAGAAGGTTGCAATGGTATGTTAGGTACATGCAAAAGAATGAAAATGTTAGGGCATGTCCTTGGCTGCTGTAAGCCGTTGTAGCTTCATTAAATAAATGGGACCAGGTTGATTTACACTATAGGGGATCTGTTATGGTGTTCAGTGCCATTATAATTTCTAATGAGCAGTTTTCCCTGCTATTAATTCATCTGGTATTAATAATTTAGCTTTTGGAGTGGCCAAAATAAGCTATTTTAACCACGAAGAATAAGATTCCAAATTGCCATTGGAAGTTGTCTGTTGAGCCTCTGAAAGGTGCTTTTGAGGATTGCCCTGACGGAATGCCTGAGGGCAGATCTGCGCGTCTGCTTGAAAGGCCTGTCTAGACTGGGAAAATGAGCAGCCCTTACAACGTGCTAATGGGAACACATCGGTTGGCACATTTTAAAACACCTGAGAAAAGGAAGATGCTCACTCAGGTTATAGCGCTGTGTACACTCAGCTAGGTTCGAGTCTTGCCTCTGATGAGGAAAAATAATGCTCCGTCTTCCCTCCATCTTCATTATCCTGTTCCCAAGCAGCTGTGGCTTGTTGTTTAAAAATTATTCTCTCTGAACCCTTGCTATGCACCAATTCACTAAGCCAGCAGAAAACTGATCACAAAAAAGAAATGGGTATGCTTGTGATAGTTTAGTGAGTGAGATCCATTGGTGAAAGGTGTGAACAGTAAGTGTCCAGAAGGTGCAGCTGGGAGGGAAGGAAGGAACAGAAAATCTCCAGCAGTTGACTTGGCTCGCTCTACACAGTAAAACTGCATTCTCTATCCCTGGCATGTGTGGTGAGCCTGGCAAGGAGTCTCAGTGGCTGTGTGGGTAGATGACCACCTCTGTTTCACACTAGCCATGGAGACTGTTTTACAGACATCAGTTGGCTGCCATAGAAACTCTTAAGTTTCTAAGTGGAGCTTTAGTATCAGTCTTAATCTCCTCTTTGACTGAGCACTTTTCTGATCCTTTGTTAAAAGACAGTCTTCACCCTTAAACCACAAGTCTCTTCACAGTTGTGTTCAGTCATTCCACAATTTGTTGACCTCACTGTGTGTGTGGGATGCGTTCACCTTTAGCCCCACTCAACCTTTGTCATCCCACTGCAGGTCACCTAATGCACCTCAGCCCACATCCAGCTGCTTGAACCCCCCTCCCACCCCTCTCCCTTCCATAAGGTCTGTTCTATTTCTTCCCCCCACCCCTTTTTTTTTTTTTTTCTTACACTAATTAAACTCAGTGTCTCCTGCTTTTGCACTCAGTGTTTTTCTCCTCTGCTTCCCGGGTTCAAACTTCTCCCTTCACGTCCAAAGCTACTCTACTTGGGCCTTATTCACCTATTTCAGATCCCTGCTCCCCGTCAGGAGCTCAGATTCACTCAGCCCTGGCTCACAGGCTGTTGACACAGCTGTCCGTACGAGTGTCTTTCCTTCAGATGAATAAAAACTGATCAAGCTTTGGCCCTTGGTGAATTTTTGTAAGGCATGTGGCCTATTTTTCATTATGGTAAGAGTGTTTGTTCTGCTCCTTCTGGGTACAACAGGAGCTTGCTTACTTGGACAGACAGCGCTGCAAATCAGGAGGGTGTCCCTGCTCCTTTTGGCCACCCTCCGTATCCAGCCCTTCTTCGCAACAGGCAGAACGGGAGGGGTAAAACACCTAGCCTGGGGCATGAGCTGCGAGTTCAATATAAAGAGATTTAAGTAGGAGCAATGGGAGAAGGAAACAGGCTGAATATCAGGAAAAGCTCCTGCCAGTGAGACGTGTTTGGCTGTGAAATCTTCTCCCAGGGGAAAGAGGTCAAAGCCTCATTGTTTGGAAGCGGGGCTGGTCAGAACTGTTTTTGGAGCAGCGGCAGCGGTGGAGGGGGGAGAGGAGCAGCAGCTGTGCATGGCAGAGCGGCAGACAGGAGAGGGGAAGGGGTTGCATGCACAGCCAGAGGCGGCAGGAAGAGCACGGGAGGCTGAAGGAGGAGCGGTGCTCGCACCGACAGGAGGGACACAACAAAAGGATTAACAGAGGCACAGTGGGGAGCAGCAGACAAAAGCAGGAGAGAAAGCGGGGAAAGCAGAGGGAAAAAGAGGCAGGAGCAGCAGAGATGCAGGACACGAAAGAATGGTGGGAAATGCCGAGAGAAGCACTGCGAGGAGCAAGTGTGAGGCTGCATGACAATAGCAAGGTCTCGTTTTGTTTTGTGAACGCGGTGGCCTTGGCTAAGCAAAGCTGGAAGATATTAAAGGACAGGGACAAAGACATCAGCTCCCTTGATGACATGATTTGAACTGATCTCACAACCTGGGATGCTTTATGCAGTTTTCTCATTCTGCATTAGGTGAAATCGAGGTATTCCAATGGATTCTTGGCAAAGCCAGGGGAAGGCAGATTTGAGAAGCCACCAGCTCATTGTTTTGGGGCAGCATCTTCAACCGTGAAGGATGGGTGCAGGCCACACCCTGACATTTCCCATCTCCTTCATGAGACTTGCTTGATGATATGAGCTGATGGTAGCGAGGTTAATATTGCACCAGAGTCCATTGGCTACTATTTTTTGTTTAGAAATTCCACATGTTCGGTGACACTTCCTTCCTCTCGTGGGAGTGAGCTCCCCACCAAGCAAATCCCATTATGATATAAATTAGCTCAGGTCCTTCAGCCATCCTTATCACAACTCACCGTTATGTGGTGAAGCTCTGCACTGTTGCAAAGAAGGAAATTCCCAGCTCAATTTCTTTCACTCTGATATTATTATTAATGTTTCCTTCACTCTAAACCGGGCTGCTCATTTAATTTTGCAGAGGTTTGCTATGTTCTTTCTACATAGATCTGCAAAGCAGAAAGCAAAGTTTTGGCGGGTCTGCAAAAAACTTTGTGTGCTTAACTTTTCCCTGAGGGATCAGGAGAACAGTGAAAAGATACAGGATCTCCCCAGGATCAAGTAATATATTACAGAGCTATAGCTGCACTGAAGTCCTGATGGAATTTACCCAAGGTCATAATCCAAGACCATACTGCTGCTGCTTTGCTCTAAAGACTTACTTTTAAATCTTATAAATCTATTCAAATGCCAATTCACAATGAATATTGCACACTGAATACAAGACTTGCCAACTTAATTTGAAGAAATTGCTGATAATGACAACAGCAATTGCCTTCTCATTCTGCTCTTTGTCTTCATTGTTAATCCTTTCTCAGAAATGAAACCCTTCTTGGATTACTAATGACAGTCTCTTTATTCTCCTTATTTTTTTGTTTTCCTTAATTGCCTTCAGAGAGCTATTTTAAAAGAATATCCATGCCAGAAGTACAAACTGGCAGAAATGCCAATAAATGGAAAAGCCTTCTGTAATCTTGTTTCTGGTGCAGTGACCAGGACCTTCCCAGTTTTGTGGTAGTTCAGCACAAATGGAACTAATCTAATAAAAATCTGTTGAAGCTACTGGTGGTTTTTTCACTCTAAAATCACAGCAACCAAGATCAGGATCTGATTCCTGACGCTGTCTGCAGCATTCATGGAAGGAGTTGGAAAATACGTGGATAAATCAGGGTTTTTTAAATTCAAGGTTTGGTGTCTCTGAGAAATGAATGTATGAGAGCCTGGAAACGAGATGTTGTTTGTTACCTCTTCCTTTATTCACATCAGTTGAATCATGCCCACTGAATGCAAAGTGACTCGGTCTCTGTTAGTCCCAGCAGATAACTCTTGGAGGCAATTTCACAGCTGTTAGTAAGAGGTAATCTCAGCAAAAAGCCCAGGTACCAGGCTTTACTTCTCTAATTCTAACATATGGCTGGAAATCGGGGCAGTGCAGTCTGATGGATCAGGAAAGCTTGTTCGAGTAGGGCCAGGGCTGGAGCCAGCGATCCCTTAGACAGCGAGCCGTCGTTTCCAGGGCTGGTGCTTTAACCAAAGGCAACAGTGCCCCTCGGTGCTGCCACCGTGGTGTAGCACAGGGCTGGCACCGCACTCGGATTCCTCCGTCTGGCGTGCCCCTGGTCCGGAGCGAGAGCTGGAAACTAGGTAAGGAGAGCAGCCTTTGTGTCGGGAATGTGCCCTGTAATTCACTGGCTGCAGAAGGACCCAAACACACGGGCCAGGCTATGGGTGTCAAGAAAAGCTGGAAGGGGCTACCCAAGACCACTGAGGGCTTCTCTGGAGAAATAGATTGCACCCTGCCTGTTCAGCATCACCGAGGGACGAACACTCCTGTTCCTTCCAGCTCCCAAATCCGGGATGTATCCTGCAAAGGGAGCGAGCCCTTGCAGGAACCAAAACCAGCTCGGGCTTTGCACACAGGGCGTGCGCTCTAGAGCACCAAAGTTTGTAGGACTGATTTCTTATCCTGGATTTGAGATTTAATAGTTGCACTAAGAGATGCTGAGTTTACCCTCTGTGGCTCAGCTTCTTATCCAGAAAATCAGAGTATGATCGTCTGGCCTTCTAGGTGCTATCTAGAAAGGTGGAAAGTTTATTAACCACAGGCAGAAAATGAGGCAGAAGCTGGTAAGAAGAGCTACACAAAATTCTATATTGAAAGCAGAACATGTATGGTTTATACAATAAATAATGCAGAACATATGTGCTGAAGTGAAGAAAAATAAACAATTAACATTTTATGTGTATTATTGTGATTATTAATTTAATGAGTGTCATCATGTGTGCACACACGGACCAAATCAAGATACAAGCACAACTTGATTCTGGAAATTCCTGATTTTTTTTTATTATTTTTTTTTTTTTTTTTTTAAGTTTCCCCCTGGTATCCATCTAGCTTAAGGCCCTTGCTTTGTTTTGTTTTTAATGGAAAAAGCCAGCTCCTGCCTGGTGGCCGGGATCATCCAGAGCTGCGGGGCTGTGCGAGCATCTAGTGGCCAGAGGGAAAACTTCAGCGCCACGTCAACCTCGGCCGGGGTTTGTCTCGAAGAGAAAGCTCCTAACTACGGAAGCAAACGAGCAGGCTTCAGCCAGCCATTCGCTCTGAGAATAAAGGAATTAATACTTTCAAGAACGATGACTGTGAGATGCTAAAATGGGATTGTATCTGTGCCTGTTTGCTGTCCCACCGCATATACCTTCCTGTGCATGTGCTGAAAATATCACCTTGGTGCTCTGCATTAGACAGAAAAGCTCAGAAGTTGCCGAGGAAATGCTGCCTTATTGAAATATTTCCCATATTTCACCTCTCGAATGATAAAACTTCATTTTCCTCTTTTCTGAGTCATTCATTAGTGTTTTCTCAGAAGTTGCAGTGGCCAGTTGAAAACAGAAAGAACAGCTACACTACATTTTATCGTGCTGAGGCTATGCAGTATTTTCTTAAGGGAGACTTATTTGTGGATGGTGAGGTATTAATTTAATTTACAAACATCACTTCCAGTCCAGATTTGCAGGAACTCGGCAATGTAACTGGAGCTGCATTTCCAGAGAAGAGAGTAATGCAGAAGCAGAGATATACCACACATATAAATAATTTCTCACTCTGAACAGTCACTGTCGGTGGGATTTTCAAGCACACACAGCACAACCTTCCCGTGTTTCCCTGAAAGTCAAAGTTCTCATTCAGATGAATAGAACCAACACTAACTGCCACTGGTAATATTAGAAATAATTTAATACTGTCTCTTGCCCCTAAAAATAGTTACTCCCTTCTCCTTATTTGCCTTACAAGGGCTGTGGGACTAAACAGGGAGTTTAGTCAATTCACCTAGACACATGAAGAATGTGAACATCAGCATATTAGGCTTAGAATTCAGAGACTAATTAAAATTAGTGCTCCCATCAGAAATGGCCTTAGTTCCTCACTTTATATATCAGCTATCAGTGAGCTTTCTTCTTTACAGGTCACCCAGTCAGAGCATTCAGAGAGTTTTATTCATCACCCTTGATGCATTAGTTCCTTCACCTTAACATCACTAACCTAAATAAGTATCCGTGCCTTTGTGAGGCAGCATCAAGGTGACAGGCAGCAAGTTTCTACAGGATGCCAGGAGCCCCTAAGCACAGGAAACTTCTCACATCAGCTGATTCTACCAGTGGCAGCACCTCCCTATCCTTTGTTTTGTGTGCTCCTAAAATAAATATCAAATGGTATTTACCCTGTGACAATAACAGACTAAAGCCACTTAAACCCCAATCCAAAATAGGGATTATACTTCTGTTGTATTGCCTAACCTTGAGATCCAGAAAATTCCATATTTTTTTCAGAAGTCTCATAAATAGTTGTGTTAATTTATTTGCTTCTGAAAAAGCACTAAAGTATTATGTATTAGCCATCCATTTCACTGCAGCACGTGGTACAGCATGGCAATGTCTTAGGCAGGGCCCCTGTTCCCTTTGAAGTTACGCATGGACAACTTAGATCTCAAATATTAATCTGTAGTAAGAGAATTTTAAAATCAAATCAAATAGATGTACTATGATGTGAAACTAAATACAAATCTTAATTACTTCTTTGACAAAGATGAACCATGTCCCACAAATTTCATGTGCAATTTATAAGTATGATGATGTTTTATGAAATACTTAACATACACCTTCATGTTTAAATTGCAGTTTTTTGGGAAGAGATTTTAAAGCTTTAGGCTTTAAAATATTTTGTGTATGTTTCTGTTGCAAAGTGCTTACACAATATACTCCTGCCAAACTCAAGTGAACTTGATAAACATCCTTAGAAGATCTCATTAAATAACATCCTAACTGGCAAAGCAGTAGAAGATGTCGTTGAACACACACCAGCTGTGTTTATATCAAGGCTCTGATCCACAAGTTGATAAAGAACCAAAATATTCATTAGCTTCAATGAGCACTTCCCATCTTTAAAGTGCATAATCAAAGATATATGAATTATGACCCGGATTTTATGCACTTATCTTCCAGTCTTATTTTAAATCCATCTATTTAAATCTTTTTGGTTGATTTGTAAGTCTAAACTGTTTTACTCTATCAGAAAAAGTATCCATAGTAATAAAACTATAGAAGGACATTTTTCTTTAGAAGTGTTTAGTAATTGCAGTCATCCAGCCCCTGACAGCAAGCTGTTCTGCTGATACATTTGTGAAAAATGCAAGTTTGGTTCAGTAGACAATTTGTATTATGATAATTTTTCTTACTTCAGCCTTGAAGTAAGGAATTTTTTCTTGGCTATCTTGTACTGAAAAGACATAAGAAGCTTCACAGCTGCTAAAAATAGCCATAGGATTGCTTTGGGGGAATTTTCCAGAGGCACTGACATGGAAAAAGAGATGCATTAGACCCTTTTCTCCTGCCCTTCAGGCAACTGGGCAGCAGCAAATGCAGACAGGGCTCCCTAAGCTGCAGGGTCAGCAGGCTGCTGCAGCACTGGTGCGCGTGTGGCGAGCATGTGCCTGTAGAAAACGCTTTGTAAAGAGAACAAAAAGGCTGTGCTGAGACTCTGACTCAAGGAGTTACTGCTTTACTGAGGCAGCAAGGTCATATTCTCCAGCAGCAGTGGCTAGGGGCTCCCCAGACTGCGATCATTTTTGAATAATTTAATATACATTTATGTGGAGGTGTTACATGGCTTGATGCAATGATCCAGCCTAAGTCCTGATGGGGAAAAAAAAACCACACTGGATGGAAGAATCAGAAATCAAAGTAATTTTGAAGATTGGAGATAAGCTCTGGGGAAAAAAAATGAGAGAAATCTGGCAGACAAACATTGGCTAAAGAACTCAAGCAATAATAATAAATCTTGTTACCCATATATCTTGGGTAATAATAGGCAGAAAATGGCATTGTGCTGTTGTGGATTTTACACTGAGTGGAAGTCTTCCTGCTTTAACTGAGACTGCAGGAGGGCTACTGCTCTTGTGCCCAGACTGGGACACTGCTTACAAGAATTATATGGCTCTCCTGGAAGAAATTCACATGGGATGGACAAAAATGAAGTTACAGAGTTTCTGACTTTGTGTTTTGTGAGTATCTGTGTGTTTGTCATTTAATAACCTTTAGCACACTTTCTACTGTAAAGGCAATTGCGTTTCAACCGCTGCAACTTCCTTTATGTGACTGCGCTGGCCACAAAGGCCAAGTTCCTGAATAATGGGCACAGAAAGTGCTCTGTGAAATTATCTACATCACAGTGATCACCTTTGGAGATATTACATGGCAAATAAATCTGTCCTCTCTTCTGTGTGGTATATCTTCTTCTATTGGTATGTGTAAGCACAGAGAATGAAACCGCTATTATGATATTTTTAGGGGATTAAAATGCATTTTAATTAGTAGTGTACTAGCAGCTGTAATGCTGCTTTCTGCAGAAATTGCAATGACTGAGGGTTGTGATGCCTAGCTCAAACTAAATGGAAGATCTATTTCATCTTGTATCGACAATTTTTGATTCAGTCTCTAAAATTAATGCAGTATCTATTCAAATGCAAAGTGTAACATACTTGCATATTCCTAATTAAATCAGAGTACCTTATCCTAGAAAACAAGAATACCTCGTCAATTTCAATCAGAATTGATTGTGGAACTAATCAACAATATATACCTGCAGACTAAATCTGTATTTCTGATCTGTATTCAGCTGTAGATCAGAAACGACATCTGGCATTTGGAAAGAAATTAAATCTTGTCATTATTTCTTAGGTCTTCCAAGTCTGCTTTTTGATCTTCATGATTCAGTACCTAACATCGGGCATCACACGATCTGATAAAGTTATTTGTATTTCCCAGTAGGGAAAGTTGATCTGTATTTCCAGAACACTGCCACAAAAACTGTACTCCAAAACTGTGCAGACAGTCCAACACACAACTTCACTTTTTTCCTAACTGCTTCTCTGCTTGTAGCATTGTAGTGTCCAGCCAGCTCACACTTTAGGGCTCTGACACGTTTTAAAACCAGTCTTACCAAACCGAAATGCTCCAGCACTAGCTGAACTGTTAATTGAGCCTGCTGTTAATTGGAGCCAGGTGCTGCTCTGGTAGCAGCATGACCACGAGAGGGCACGTCGTCAGATGTGATGGTAATGTCTCACAAGGGCTGCATGGCTTCATACAAGGCTTTATTTCTCCTTTCTCTGCCTTTCCCTGTCTTTTGCAATCACATGAAGAATTTAGTGACCTTATTTGTTAATTACATGACATAATTCTCCAGACAGATTCTTATTCATCCCGTAAGTGCTATCTCAAAGCAGAAGAAAATAAAAGCAGAGATGATCATCAAGCTAAGATGTAGTGCATCTGTTTACACTTAGAAAAGGAAGTAGGGGAAGAAAGGCAGATTGATAATATTTGTGGAACAAATAAGATAGAAGCATGGGGGGGAAAGCAGAACAATTATAATAAGTAAAAGCCAAATGTGAAAAAGTATAAAGTGTGTTATCACAAAAATCAAAATTTCTAAGCTTTTTAAAAGTACTTGAAAAAGCAGCCACAGTTTGAGTATGATAAATGAAAAAACTGATTTAACACAATATTGTTTTTTCCTAAGTATCATACATGATTGTAGTTTACCAATGGCCACAATAACAGAGTTGAAGAGATGCATACAAGTGTCAGCTTCATTTGGCAATTTTAAAACATCTCTTCTCTTGCCTCCCCTCCCAGTTCCCTCAGAGCACAGGTTAGAATCTGTGTTTTCCATGCAGATTTACAGACCTGACTGATTACATTGTGAACATTTTACTTACCCCTGAAGTGTTTATTCCATAGACTTATTAGTTTCCTATTGTTTTAAATATTATTGTATTATCCTGCAAAATTCTCTTGCAACACTGGTAGCAAAAAATGGCTTCTCTTGCTTTAGAAATAAACTAAATACTGCTGTTGATGACATGAATAGGAGTTTAAATTTTGTAAGCAAGGAAGAGCACACAGTATTATATGCAGGGGTAAAATTAGGTTAGCTAGTCAGCATGTTTATGATCTCATTTAAAATGAGATTTATGCTTTGCCGAAGGATTCTTCTCTGTCTTCTTTCCTATGGGATAGTAGGCCCTTCTAATTCTTAGGATGTTACTGAAACTCATTAGAGGTACTTAGTTAATTGGTTCTTGTTAGGGACCTCTTCCGAATTTCTCTCAGAGCAAATATTTAAACCAAAGAGTAATGGTTGTTTTACCTGATATTAGTTAGGGATGATGCAATTTGTAGTAGCAAGTTGCTATATTCTCCCATTGCACTCAAAATCAAGGAGAAGCAAGATTAGACCTGCTTTATCTACACAAGTAAGATTTTTAAACAGTATTACTATGTGAGCATGATGTTACTACATGGAGGTAGATAGGTGCATGCATCTATAATTCAATTACCTAAATAAGGGATAAGAGATCCACAGCTTTCAGTCCCTATTTAATCTAGTTTGCAGCTTCAGGAAGGGAACTCTGTGCCTCTTGGCAGTGAGTGTATACCTAAAAGGTTATCTTTTCAGTAACAGTAAAGTTTCCTTTTAAAGGAAATTCTGAATATATTTGAGTACACAATATCCAGCCCATAAGACAATCAATCAGCTGACACCTGTAGTTCAGGCTTCTAGCTGAAGGAGTACACCTGCATGTCTGAAAAGAGAGTTTACTTCTCTTGACTGAGATTTCTTTGAGCTACCACTATGAAAAAAAATTAATAACAAACAGGAACTTACTGCCTGTGCAAGCCTGTCCTCCATCTTTCCCCGTATCTTACTTCTTCTTCTAGAAACAACGTTACCATGAATCCTTACTGGCCTACTAAATTGGCAAAAGAGCATTTTGGGATTCTGCCACCTGTATACAACCCTGTCCGAAGCTGGAGACAAGAATCTGCTGTTCCAGCTGACGCTGTCTCTGCTGACACAGAGACAGTGCAGGTTTGCCAAGAGCTCTGTGAGAGGACAATTAGCAACCACCTCCACCTCCTGCAGCCCACTCCATGCTCACATCAAGGGCAGCTGTCAAAAGCCAATTCACTTCTAGCAATCCACACCTGAAATCAGGTCAGTGGCTTTGCAGCACAAGATGTTTCTTGCTGTGCCCAAGAAACTGAAGTTTGCCTTGCCTGCCAGTCTCTCTTGACAGTCTTAATAAGACTTAGTGCAACCTAATTTCTTGCAATCTAATTACCTCCTTTGCAAGCAAAATGCTGCAGAAGAGAGGTTCATATGTTCCTGTTTCCTCCAAAGATGGAGCCATAACCATTTATACTCTCAAATTACAAAAGGTTTCTGATAGCCAGAGACGATGTATCAGTCCTTACATGAAGCTTTCCAATATCCTTTATGATGTTTTGTGACTGTCTCAAAGTTGTTTTGTAGTTAATGTTATGCCCCCAGCTAGATTATTAGACAGAATGCCTTGCAAGCACAAGGTGGTTTAAATCTAGCTTGAATCATTTGGCTTGGTGAAATAAACAAGCCAGTGAGAGCATAAAATTTCATATCAACCTTTACAAGACTTTCTAGATAGTTTAAAAACCCTTTATGATTGCCATGGCCCAAGGTAGAACTGCCAGAGTAGTGTCATATGTCATTCTTCTTCAGAAATGTAGTCATATAGTGACTTTACCAGATTTAGTATAACTAAAGTGAATGAGCTGCTAGAATCTATGAAACCCACCATCCACCAGACCCCTGACTTTCTTATTCAGCATACAGGCCTTATAAAAAGATGATTTAGTAGATTTGCCCAAATAACATGGAATGAACTCCATAGTGTAGATTTGTTTGGTCAGATAAAATGAGTAATTTCTAGTTATTTTCCTAGGAACAGACAAGATGATTTATACAGGCAAAAAGAGATAGAAATTCTTGTATACAGGATATCTTCTGTAGCATTCTCACTGCAAGCTGCCAACCACTACTCGGAAGAAGATTCCGAATACAATTTTTGTACATGCATACATATCTATATCTCTCTTGATATAGAGATCTTTAGCTCTCTGACTAAATATAAAATAGACCTTGACAGAGATTATTGGAATTATATCTATATCTTGTTATATAGAATAGTGTCATTGATCTATATAATTATTATCCATATATATATTATCAGAGAAAAATTAATAAATATGCATTATACATGATTACATAGATACATGGCTTACCTGTATTTCATGGTAATTTCTCTGTTATCTGTTATTGTTAGCATAATTGCTGGTTATACACTTGAGGGGCTGTACCTTTTTGTTGCAGATATTATGTAATGCACTACAGCAAATTCTATCCAGCACTACTATCCAGCATCTGTCTCCAAGGCAGAAAATGAGGGTCAGCTCATCTTCACCATTCAAAGAAGTGAGCAAAGATTAGCTTCAAGCTACAGCAAATTCCCTTGAGGTTGCCGAGGCAGATGGGCTATGTTTCAAGTCAACTTGTCAATGCAGCAGTATTTCAGCCCAGAAAAACACTCGCTCAATAAAAACTCAACCAGAAAAGTCAACAAAGTGCCTTACACAGGGCTATAATTCCTTTTCCAAGTTAAGACTAAACTGATAAAACTGCTCATAGATAAATCTCTGATTTTTTTCAACCAACATCAAGCATTTTTCCATCAAGCTGTCATGCACTGGACACTGCACAAACACCAACATATGCTCCATAGAGCTGGATGGCTTTTTAAAAGACTGGAGAATCTTATCCAGGCAGCTGGAAACTTGCCTTTGACATCTCAGGGCCAGCTGCCTACCTTTGGATGACATTTTTTTCCCTGTGCTCAGTACTTTTTGAGTCTGTGGCAGATTATAACCTTGACCAGGGAGACAGGTACATGAAGACCGAATCAGTAGAAGAAAAGTGATGCCTAAGTGTTTTCAGCTTTCAAATGCGGCATTAATTTCTCATTTTTCTTCACTTTTGATGTTCAGCAGACCAATAACCTCCAGAAGTGCATCTATATAGGGACACCTCAGAAATGTTTTTTTATACCTGAGCTGCACTAAAGAGTAAACTTGAGTTAAAGGTGTTTAACTGCCTTCAGACCTAAATGTGTTTTTTTCTTCCCACAGGAGCTGGAGGTGGCTGTGTCTTGGACAGGGCCCTGAGCAGGTCAGCAGGCTCTGATTACCCTGGTTAGCCTCCCGTGGGCCCCCACCCATCCACCAGCCACCCTTTGGCCCTGGAGCTGCAATTAAAGCAGCAATTAAAGGGATAGGGGTTTAGACCTTGCTGGAGTGTCTGTGTGCTGTCCTGGGGTTTAAGTGACCCTGCTACTGCTGGCCATGGACACCTGGCCCTTGCCCAGATGCAGCTTGGCTGTACCCCTTTGGGGGCTGGGGAGGCGTGCATTACTGCCCTGCTGCCATCCCTTCCCTGACAAGGGATTTGAGTTCTCTGTCAGAATAACTTGGGCTGCTGCCATGGAAATGGGATACCAATTTTGTATTAAGTCTTCAATCCCTTGCTGAAAAAGGGCCTGATCTGTGCTAATTCCTGTGGTAATTGTAAAGGGAGAGAAACACTGGATGCAGAGTGAAAATTAATATACTTACTTCTTATCCTAGCTCAATTAATATTCTTGCTTCTGTTTCAGAGACAAGTACCTGATTTATCTGATATGCATACATCACATAGAGCAAATCCCCAGGGCTGTGACATTTGGAGATATTCTGTGGCTCTGCAATTAAATCCTTGCCCTGGTTAAAAGGACTTCAAAAAATAAGCCAAAACCCACCCAATGAAACTGTTTAGATGGAAGACTTGTGATAATCTTGTCATGCTTTATGCATGATAGTCTGATGATTCTTGTTAAACAATTATTCTGGATAGCCTACAACTTCTACCAGAACTTGGTAAACCTTCAACAAAGATCTTGTCTTGATTTAAAGAATTCACATGGAGAGGAACCTGAGGTGTTTGATCTAATTTTTGTCTTTGTTGCAGTTTTATCTGGTAGATCAAAGAGGCATCTTATCCTACTTGGTAAGTGTCTTAGATTATTTAAATTTTAAATTCTAAATTTTTATTTTCTTCTGGCTGTTTTGTGCTAGTAGCAACACTATAGTTGTGTTGGGTGGTACATGGTTTCTTTTAGTCCCCTTTAGATCATGCCATGCCTGAATTCATTCATAGTCAGTCTTCCAAAATAGCTCTTCTCATTCTAATAGTATGTCCTGCCAGTTTGGGTAGAAGACCTCCTGTCTTCTGTATAACTGTACTGAATTCTGAGTACAAGGGGATGATAGTGGGAGATTTCTCTGTCTCTGTAACATGCAATGTCACAGATCTGCCTTCTGTAACCTTTTATTACAACGGTTCCATTTTGTCCTGTAAGCTCTGTAGCTAAGGTGCAAGTAATCTATCAACTGTAAAAGTAGAGGTAATTTAATAGTTATATTAAGTCTTGCTCTTTTTTCTGTGCAACACAGCTTAGACCTTGAACACTCACTCAGCAATTCTTTCTGTTTTTCTTTCTGTTTCAGCAGCTCTTCTTCTAAATAACATATTAGGTCTTAGATAAACAAAACCATTTCTATATCTATTTTTCCTATCCATACTTTCCTTTGGTATCTACCCATAATACTATCCCCTCACCAACTTCAGCCAAAATGACCTGGGCTAGTACAAATGTGTTTAACACTGGATCACCCCAGCTGGATCAGGCTAGGAAGAAAACATGTGGCTTTGGCATATCAGAAGGGAGAGTGGGCTCTTGTGACTCAGGAAGAAACGCTGCCAGTGGTTAAAGGCAGGCAGAAGCAGCTTCAGCTGCAAACAGGGTGAGCTGTGACTGCAGTCTTGGTTCACTGAAGATAAGCCTCTCCAAATCATCATTCTAGCTTAGATTTGACTTATTCTAGCCAATGTGTGCTAGATCAGATGATCAAAACCATCACACAGTATAGAGCTGGCACAAGCATAGCTTGACTTATTTGCATCAAATTTCTATTGTCAGATAGGGTCAGCAGCTGAGAACAGGCCAGGCACTAACAAAAAACTCCAGGCTTTGTAGTGCCACAGAAATACCATTTCCACCCTTCTGTAATTAAAGGGCAAAAGAGATGCCAAAGCCCTTTGTCACAGGGCACTTTAAACTTGAGCAACCTGTAGTCCACTTGTACTTCTATGTATTCCTTACCTGACTCTAGATAAGCTCTCTGCTCAGCCACGGAAACTAAGCTTTACATGTCTAGGATAATTCTGTAGGATTCATCTGTGTTACTTACTGGAGAATTTACAGCACACCACAAAGGAGAAACTCTCAAGATATATGGCTTTTAATATCCTAATAGAAGAATATTGATTTTTTTTTCTGCTTGTATGTAGGGTCTATACACATATAAGTGTGTAGATCTGGGCTTGAATCTGCTTAAGCTGTCTTCAGAAATGTGAGAAGTTCAAACAAAATTGTGTGTTTATTAGGAGGTCTTGTTCTGGAATTTGTTCAGTATTTCTGAATAGTGAAAGATTCTAAAAATAACAGTGTGACTTGGGTTTCATCTGTAATTGTCTTACTTGGTGAAAATTGAATACTCCCTTGGGGAAAGAGGATTATAAATCTCCCTTTTCTTGGATAACACTCATAGTAAGAAAGCAAGTTGTGGTGTCACAACCTATGTCCAAATGCAGGGTGATACTGTCCATCATGGGACTTTTTATGTGGCCTCCAAACTGCCTCATGGACTTCAAAGTTCTTTGTTTCCTGCTCCAAGTTTTCAGGTATAACCTTTCATCCCTTTCCTTCCTGTAGAAGCACAACTTTCTCTTTAGGCTCTGATCTCTAAAGTATGCTTCTTTATTGAAGGCTCAGCTGAAAGAAGGCAGCTTTGTAATTTAATACTTTCAAACTCCACATCTTTAAAACTATTTTGTTGCAATAAACCTTCAAAAGTATAAATTCACTGCAGCATGAGGGCAGAGCCAGTAGTGGGATAATCAATCAGGGAGAGCAGAACTGCGATTCAGTGTGAGGGTCCAAACAAAGTCTGGCATCAATAGGCAGAGAGGACTTAAGTTGTAGGGCAAGCCCTCAGTGCGTGGGGAAGATGGAGATTCTCAGTGCCTGTATTTCAAGAAGATAAATTCTGAAATGTCACATATGACAGCCCATTAGCAGCTGCTGGCTGTTTGGGGGTCCCAGAAAAGTGACTACCCCTTGAATTCAGAGCTCTGGGTGATAGGAAGGCTCAGCAGGACTTCAGGGACATTGTTTTTTTGCCTTTTGCTTTGTAGCTCTTCCTTGCCAAGGAGGCATCTGGACTTAGAGACATCAATCTAGAAAAGGGGAAAAGGGATAAACTAGGGAGAAGCCATTAAAGATGCAATTTACATCAGATAAACATTGTTTTGACAATGTATGTAGTTAAACTACACTTGGAAAATAATCCTTGCCCTTGAAATAAATAGTTGATGTCACATAATTTAATCTAAGTAGTTACTAATCTTTACAAACATCACTGCCAAATAACAGCGTTTCTCTAAAAGTGCCACTGTAATTTCCTTTAATGGTTTTTCTTTAGCTGTGTCTAATAATATTTAAGTTTTCCTTCAACTCAAATTTTCCATTGTTGCTAACAGCAGTTCACCTCAGAGGAGGGAGCATTACTGTAAACAGTGCTCCAGGCAGCAGCTAACATTTAAAGCAGTCCAACTTCAAAGCAGGGCTCTGTGACCTCCTCTGTGAAACACCAGCAGCTGTCTGCAGCCTGTTTACTCCAGCACACTCACTGCTGCTTCTGCCTGAGCTACTGCTGCACTTCGTCTGTGCTTAAAATAATCAGGACAGGCATTAGGGAATAACTGCTTTGGTATAAGCCTAGAGCTATTACAAGCCTAGATTCACACCAAGAGCCATTTCAGAACGTCCAAGTGTAGTAAATTTCCACTCTCAGACAAGCCCTTAGCACGGGAAAGAAACTTCAGCAAATGCTGCTTGATGTGGATGATCTCTGCAGCATTCTTGTTGCTGGGAGACACCTTACTCTGGAAGAGTCTGAGGGATGAACGCTGACAACCTACCACCGAGGAGAGCAGAAGCTGAAATAGCTACAAGCTGCTAAATATTTATCGCATGTGTACTCCTCTAACCTAACTGCAGTAAGATGCAGAGCTCAGACTAATTTCCAAGTAGGCAGGCCTTTAGCATGTAGCTCAGATCTCAAAGGAATGAATGAAGTAATAAAAGGATGAACCAATAGACTTAATCAGGATCTCAGATGAGTGGGACCCAGGAAGATCTCATAAATTAGATACCTCAGAAACTGGTAATTAGAGGGAAGAAAGGTCTTAGCAGCACCAAAGCCCAGAGCCTGGGGATAGGTGGTGAGGAACTTACTTTTATCAGCACTTTTGTGCCTGTGATAACTTTGTCTGTTAAAACCTGTGAAGGGAAGTGCTCCAAGTAGAATAAAAAGCCCCTGAAGAACACGAGTAAGTCTATGGGACCTGATGGGATGCATCCCAGAGTCCTGAGGGAATTGGCTGATGTAGTTGCTAAACCACTGTCCATGGCATTGGGAAAGCCAGGGCAGTGAGGTGAAGTCCCAGGTGACTGGACTTAGGGAACATTGCATCCATCTTAAAAAAGTGTAGAAAGGAGGACCCTGGGATCTACTGACCTGTCAGCCTCAGCTCTGTGCCTGGGAAGATCCTGGAACAGATCCTCCTGGGAGCTGTGCTAAGGCAACAATGCCATTCAGTAGTAAAAAAAAAAAAAAAGCTGTTAGGTCTTTAAAATTAAAGCTTGATTTTAATTAATTTAATTAATTTTTAATTAATAAGCTTAAAAAAGCTTATCGAAAGCTTTCATTGACTGATTAAAACTGTCCTGTGTGTACCTAATTCTTCTTGAGACTGTCTTTGGTGATTGTCTTAAAAACTTCAACAAATGGAGAAAAATGTGTGGATTTCCTAGGGCAGCTAATCCCTGAAATGGGAAAAGAAACATGAGTGGCATGTAAATAGGTGACCTGAACTTCAAGAACATGTAAGTAAATTAAAAATATCCCTGCAAGGAATTGAAATTTTTTTTTTTTTTAGGATTCACCATGGCATAGCACCATAGAGTGATGGACAATTACCTGCTTCAAAATGCCAACCCTTCTCAGCACCAGGAATGAATATCTGTGCTTCCACAGAATCAAATTCCAAGCTCTGCTTTGTGTGAAAACCTTTACCTGAACCTCCAGGACTAGTATGTCAGTTAAAATTGGCACTCATCATTCCCATCACAATCCATAATCATCCCCCAGAGAAAACTGCAGTTAGCATCCTTGTCAGTCTCCAGACATGCTTGCATCAGCCCTGCCCATCTTCCCTCCCTTCTTCTAGCTAGCTAGTGGACAAGGAAGGAGGTCAGGAGGAAGTTTTCATCTCTGCTCCTTACTGAAGGTCTGGCACAGCCTAAGGCACTATACTCTGCTGAAGAATGCACTTTGAGACAAAAAACCCTCCCATGTTTCTGATCTCTTTCTAGGGTTCTGGAAAAGAATTTAGATGAAGCCTCACCTTATATGTAAAATCTTCTGCAAGTTTTAAAGCAACTATGCTAAACTTGCAGAGAGGATGATATGCCATATCTTTCCCCTGCTTCCTATACTGTATACTTAAGTTGTCCAAATCAATGTAAGGTCCTATAAAATGGTTCATCAAAATTTAAAAAAAAATACCAAACTAACTATTTCACAGGAAATTCTGATATTCCTAGCAATGAGAGTGATCAAATAATTGTGCTGCTTCTTTGGCCATGTGGTCCAATCTCCCATGTTAGAGATGAAGTCTTTGAGCAACTTGACCATAAATAGCTCTGCTTTGAGCAAGAGGTTAAATCTGATGACCTCTGGAAATCCACTCAACTGAAATTATATTTTATGATTCTATTCCCAAAAAGTTTAGATCAATGGCTGGCAACTAGAGATAAGAGCAAAGAAAATGCAGCCAAGGGGGAATCTCTAGACCAGGCAAGGATATAGAGAACAAGAGAATATTACAGGAGAAACTGGGAAAGGTAAAGAGCAGAAGGAGCCCACAGCTGTGATAAATATTACTGCATGCCCCAAGGAGCCTTGGGACAGCCACGTGCTGAGGCATGGCAGCTCTGAACTGTGGGCAGCAGAACTCCTGGGGGCCTTGGGCTCCCACAGCTTCTGTCTTCTGTGCTGTCTGGCCAGAGCTTTTTCAGCACCACATTCCCTCCCAGTCTTTTCCAGTTTTCCCTCTGTGACTCTGTCCCCTGGTGGGACAATGGGTGTCTCAGTGGGTCTCCAGCAGCACACTCGTGCCTGCCCAGCAGCAGGCCACCTTCTCAGTTTTTCCTATTTATGGGCATATTGATTGTAAGACACAAAATTGCAGTATTTACAATACATCTGTACATCCTTGCATGAGTTTGATTATATTTTGTTCAAGGCAGAAGTGTATTTATCCCCTAGTTGTGTAGTAATCTCCCCAAGAAATCCCCATTGATTGCATATTTCTGTCAAAGATATTACAGCCATGCCCACCACCAGATTTCTCTTAAATAAGCTCCAGACTAGTTAAATATTAGCTGTCACTTGGGCATGCTGAGTAGTTTTGCTCAGAAATAATTTCTGTTCCATCACTCCAGTTGTTTCCCAGCCTGTTCACTCTTTCCTACGTGCCCTCATTGCTTCCTTTTGAGAAATCCTAGGAGTGCTGGTGCGAGGAAAATATGGAAAATATGACTACTCAGTATCAATTTTGCTCTGTAGTTCAGCCACACCCTGCTGTCTCAGATTTGACAGATAACAGCTTCAAAAGCACAAATTAGGTCCTCATCAGATTTCCAGCTTTGACCACTATCACACCTAGAAAGCACATGGATTCAAAGCTGTTCCCATTTCAATGAATATGTGTTCATTCTGCAGCCTTTAGCCCATCAACTTTGAGAAAATTCAGATGGGGATCAGGCCAACAGTCCAGCAATGGGATTTTTAAGTCTGTATTTGGTGGGAAGCCATTTGCCCCTTCAAAACTGTTCAATTGTCCCCCAGGTGCACAGTTTTCTGTAATAATGTTTACAATTCCTGTAGCATGCCAGATGGCCTGTATCAGGCTCATCTGTGTTTCTTGGCTTGGAAATGTGCACTGTAAATAACTTAAGGGATTTTTCTTTCTTATTCCTGAAGCAGGTTTATACTTTGGCTGTAAATTCAGTTTCTGGGCTAACTCATCAGCCAAAATACAATTTTTGCATACAGTCTCTGCACCAAGCAATATAAATTCTTAACAGCCATTTAAAAACAACCCCCAACCAGTCTACCAGTATAGAAATTTCCCTTTCCTCAACAGTTTTTAAAGTACCTGTGGCAAAACACAGACATTCATTCATGCAGAGAGGCAACTCTAATTTGAGCATAAGGAGGAACTTTTAAAAACTCTGAAAACATCAGTTAGAAAGTTATTCCCCAAATAATAGCCCAGTTCTGCTTTATTTCTTGACTCTGAGTGCAGTGCATTTTAGGGCTGCATCCAGATAACCTATGCTGAATAGCAGTCAGGATAATACAAATAGAGCTGTGAACAACCACATATACACCAGTCTGCAAAATTTGACTGCCCAGGTTTTTGAAAAGCCTGTCTCAGATCGAGCTGTGTTTAATCACTCTTTCCCATACTGACAGGTGGTTTCAGAAAAATATCTTCAGATCTTTCAGTGCTGCTGGGCACACTTGCCAGCTTTTTTCATTCTCTCAGAACCGAGAGACTCTTTGTTCAGAGGCGGTGGAGGCTATTTTGGTTTCCTCTTATGGCTCTTTCTGATGCATCTGGAATTTCTTATTACTCCTGGTACCCAGGTCTTCTCACTTCCACAGTATAATAACTACTGCAGAATAACCACCCAATAAACTAAGTAAGCTCCCTGTCTGCCTTATCCATTCTTGTGGGCTGAAAAGGGCTTTACTGGGACAGCTTTTCATCTCAGGCAGCTGTTGTTACATTTCTTTATCACAGCAGAGCTTTACTTTGTAGGAGGTCCTGGGTTTTGTGGCTGTGGAAAGATGGCTGGGGGTAAAATCAGAGGAAATCTAGCAGCTATATTCATATCCTACCAGAAGTTACAATGGTATAGGAATTGTAGGATAAAATACAGCTGCTGAGCCAACAGCTATGAAGAAATCACTCTCCTCAGACGGACTTGGTTCATTAGACCCTAATTGCAATATTAATGAGCATCTCCAGCCCCAAGTTACCCCTCACTGAGCGTGTGCTCGATATTTTGTTGACTCTCTAGGAGTGAAGCAACAGAATTTTACATCAATCAGTAACAAATGTATGTGTGACTAGAGTCACTCAAGCTCCACCTAAACATACAGAAATAGTATATTACTAAGTGGAGAATGGGAAAATTTCAGGGAAGACTCCATTGTAACTGCTGGGATTGGCTGACAGACTGAACCTGTCTCCTCACCCATAGGGGTGCTTATCAGATAAAAACCATGATCTGTGTGTGCTGAACGCTTTCAGTGGGGATCAGAGCTTGTCTGTATTACTTTGAATATGTTTGTGCAGTTAGATACTACCACTGACTATCCTCAAATCTTTACCTGTCACAATTTTCTCTTAATACAGAGAGTTATTCCATAAACTTTTAGTGTGAGTCCGTCATGAGTGCTGGCAGTTGGATTAGCCTACACCAAACCTGAATGTCTACAAGGAGTCCTGTCATTAGTTTTGGCTGTAATACTATTTTTGCTGTGCATAGTTATCTGGAAACCTAAATTTTGAAGAGAGTAAATCAGTAAAATGGATTTATTATATTATTATATTCATAATATGACAATGCAATTCCTCTTGGCTCATTATCAAGATCCAGAATGGCCATGGTCCCAAGCTGATGTTAAATACACTGCAAGAGTTGGGATTCCACACAAAACTAAGGCAAATCTGAACCTTGCTGTTGTACATGGAGATTAATTATAACTCACAAGTGAGTGGGATGGAAAAGGAACTCATGACAGCCATGGTATTTCTGAAATATCAGTGCTCCAAGCAATGCCTGGGGAAGAAATAAAAATAGGGTGCAGAGCAATCAATGGATCTACTCATGAAAAACCCACAGAAATTAAAATATACCACACTGATTTTACTAAACCAAGTAACAATAAGAAATCCTGTTACAATTTCACTTTTACACAGCATGTGCTTGCATTTTTTTTATGGAGAAAAAAGGCTGTAGAACTGTCATTTGATTTCCTAATTGCAGAACACAAACTGTGAAATTTATGTACAATGGGGTGGCCATGGATAGATGAATATGCGCTTGTAGACATATCTATGCCTGGCCTAATTTATTTGCAATGGCACTGCAACAAAACATCCTCTTTTATAAGCCGGAGTGGATCATCACGTGTAAGAGTGAAAATCAACACATCCCATCTCTAAAGGGACTGACAGGTGACATCACCTCGATAGGATACCTAATTCAAAGTAGCACTAAATGCCTGACAACAATTGCAAGCTATGCTGAGGAAATAACTGTTGTAAACTGTGCCAAAGGGAGAAAAAACACACATACCTGCTCATTTAAGCATGAGTGCTGGCATACCTTGAAAATATCCCATCCAATGCTTGTAGTGTGTCTTTGGACAGACCCCAGCTCTTCAATGAGCTTGGGCCTTCAATTTGAGATTCTTGTTGAAGAGCCATATTTAACAACTCATCCTCCTGTTGAACTGTCTCCCCACATCTATAACATTTGTCCCTACTTAATCAAAACCACAAGTCAACAGCAGATGTTATTCAACCCAACATGGTCCCTCAAGTAAGTTGAGCTGTTAACGCAGAATAATATTTCTACAGTCCAACCAGCTTGCTCCTGAAAGCCTCCTATGCAGGACAGACAGCACGGTTGCATAAACAAGCCCTCCCTTCTTCCAGGCAAACCAGAATGGATGTGACTAACATTCTGGGAACAGGACTGGGAGCTCTAAATGACATAAACTCTGAGGTATTAATGAGCAAACTTGTCACAATAACTAGTGGCCTAAAAAAATTGAAACACCATCTACAATCTTCCCTTTCAATTTGGGGAATTAATCAATGGTTTCTAACGGACATATTAACTCAGTGTCAGGGAATAATTTAAAAAATCCTCAATTTATCACAGATAAATGTTACTTTAGCTCTTGGATGTATCCAGGCTCAGTTGTGGATGTAGTCAGTGACAACTCCAGCCACAAGGGAAGGTGAAGAAGGTATCTTACCTGTTTAAATTCAAAAGGTAATTTGGGATAAAATTATTCAATTGGAAAAGAAATCCCAATCCTGGTGGTATCTAGACAATTCTACCTATGATCACATCAGCAGTACAGACACAGTTTTTGTTTTACCAACCCACGATACTTCAGTATATAAAATATAGCAAATCATTGCATTAGGATTAATCACAATGGAATGGTCCTCTGGAGCATGGGCCCAAAAAGATGGAACCAAATGGCAGACTACTGATGTCAATTCTTGCATTGTATGAGTGCAGAAAGGATTCAGTTGTGAAAGTAACACTATCAAAGCTCAAGACATTTGTCTTGGTACTGAGCAAAATGTTTTTTTATTTTTAAATTCATCCTAATAAAAACCTGGAAACCATACTTGTGCATATTGGTAAAGGATGTATTTGCAGGAGAACCATTTGTGGTTTTGTGTTTGTAGATATTACTGTAGATACATGCAATCACTCTCATATTTGTGCTTACAGATTTGTCTATTACAAGATGCGATTTTCATTGGGCTGTAAAATTTGATAATATATCCAAAATAATTATACTGTGATTCAAGGTTTATAGCCTACTTCCCTTGGTATGAACTTCACACTGCTACAGAAACTGTCATAACGCAAGGACCTGAGATGTTTGCTGAAATAAGCCCAAAAAAATGGACAAAAACCTGTTTTATTACTGTCCATCACATGGAAGAAATACATGGTGTGCTGGAGCAGGTGAAGAAAGATGGAGAACACTAATGGTGGGACACTCTTTCTGGATGGTAACCAACAGCAACTGGAATTCCCAACTGAGAATTTTGTTGATACTAACCCTTTTGCTTTTTGTTCTAATAATTGTAGTGTATGTTAAAGTTTGGATGATTATGAAACAATTATCCTATCAGCTACCCTCACTGATACTAGACTATCCAAGGGTCCATGTGCAGAAAGTTTCCACTCATCAGCATAACCAGGTGTTCATCTGGGTCTGTACTTGCAGACTGAGTGTGGACAGGACAAAGGTTTGCCTGGAATCAGCTGTTGCAGATGTATCTCGGTGAGCTCTTCCATGGACTGTGCTACTAATCCCAGGCAGATTTCCAATGCTATTGTCTCTTCTTGACTTTTATTTTATTTTATTTTATTTTATTTTATTGTATTTTATTTTATTTTATTTTGTTTTGTTTTGTTTTGTTTTGTTTTGTTTTGTTTTGTTTTGTTTTGTTTTGTTTTGTTTCTGTCTGTCTTTTCACCCCTGCAGGTGGCTACAGTACAGTACTTGTTCTCTCTCAATGACTCCAGAATGGAAATATTCCAGAAACAGAGTTCAGAATTCAATCCCCAGAACACCTAAGCACCTAAGCTTCAGTTTTCTTTATTAATATTCCTTTTGCTCATTAGTTCAGAGCAGAATGGCACATTGGTTTTGACAGTTCTTCCCTTCCCCTTTGTCCTGTGGTTTACACAGTGGAATAAAGGAAAAACCAGAAGTGACAATGCTAAAGGGAGCCTGAGCAACAAAGTACCACCATGGGAGGGGAATAAGAGGGATTTTGCTGTAGGGGAAACAGACTTATGGCAGGAATGAGTCCATGTGCTTCAGTGAGGATGGCTGGAGTTATTTTCAGCAGAGTTGTTTCTCACGTTACTTCTCCTTAGCTATTTAGCCATCAGGGAGTAGCAGCCTGTCAGAGTCAGTGCTCTCCTGGGTTGTTATGAAAACAGAAAATGCCATCATTTGTTCTTCACTTTGGGTGAAAAAAGTGTCCAGTAAATAGTGTATCAACCTAAGGCAAATTTTATATTATGTTGAGAGGTAACCATCATTCTCTTGTTTTCTTTCATCAGTTCACAGTATATTAAACAGGAAAACCAGTAGCAACTTACATAGCACCTTTAATTTGATGAATCCCAAGGCTTTACAGGGATAGTTTCCCCTCCTATTAAAGCACAGTCTTACAAAGCACCCAGCAATGTTATAAACAGTATAGGGCAGGAGATGGAACACAAAAGTGCTGAGTCTAAACTAGGGTAGCAATTGGTTATTTGTTTATTGAACAAATCTTAGCAGTGGGCAGACAAAATCTTCTAAATAACCCAAGAAATCCATCCCATCCAATCTTGAAATTGTCCTACAGAAATCCACACAACAATCTAAGGTTCAGACTTCACAGTCCATGTTTTACTTAAACTGCTATTAAATGATTTCTTGTTCATTGCCTTTGATTGAAGCTAGGAAATGGCACAGACCCTGGTAATGATGTTGAAAGAGACAACCAGCCACCAAGGATGAGCCATGCCATCATGCTTACTGTGTAAAGACTTTGTGCCTGAAATGAAAAGACACCAGGTAACATAAAGCAATGCATTTGTGAAAACAGTAGCTCACTGCTAGTGGTAGCAGAGGTAGATGAAAAACCAAAGCTTACAGCCAAAACCTTGAATAGATATAAAATAATAAATGCAATTAGCTCCTAATCCTTGCCTTAAAGTTAGAGGAACTCCTGTGAAACAAATTGTAGGCTTGCCTGAATAAGTTTACTTGTATGATGTTGATTGCTCATTATATTTCTGGATTGTTTGTAGCATAAAATTTAGTGTTAGGAACTGCAGAAATGAAGAAGAGGTAAATGTAGGGAATAAAAACTATAGATGAATTTTTATTCATCTCTAATGATGAGATATCTACTGTCATAATTATATATAAATTATTTATTTAAATGAATTATTTCTAGTTAGACAGAAGGAGAAAAATGAGAGGCACATCAGAGGAAAGAAGAGCCAATGTAATCATAAAAGCTGAAGATGTCAGCTTAGGTCAACAGAGCTAGAAAAAGGAGGGAAACTATTGCCTATTCTAAATAAGTAGGGATATTTTGTCAGGGATGCAGAATTGAAACCTTAATTTCTTCTGTTTTGTGCTTCTCTGCAGGGCCTTCATTATCTGTAGCTGAATGAAAACTAATATTGTTGTAGTCCCTTCCAACTGAAACAGCCTTTTCTTCTCTAATAGCAACAGACAGCCATGAAAGCTGCCAATGGCAATTTAGGAGGGTGAAGTGGTTGTTGCCAAGATGTGCCTCACAGGCTGCTGGGACTTGGAAAGCTTGGATATATGGATAACTACCAGTACCTTCAGGTCATTTGAACTGTTTTTCACATCATGCCTTATAGGTAATTCACACAGGAGTTCTTGGTTCTCCAGAACCGCTGCAGAAATCTGTGTTATTTTTACTTGCTGGCATCTTTCTCTTTGTTGGCTGCCAGGGTGGGCACATGGACAAGGATGTTGGGTCTCTGCCTGACAGACTCCTGTGGCTGAGACTATGTCGTCCAGCTGAAGTCTCTGCCAGTCACTGGGAAGTAGGAATGTTAGGAGTTAGACTTTTTCTTCGGCTTAAATGTTCAGCAGAACTTTCAGGCTTGGACTGGGAAGATGCAGGTGTGGAGCTGAGCTATACAGATCAAGGGCTTTTGGGCAGCTGCTTGTCAGATTTGTAGGGAAAATACAATTCTTTAGGTGTCCTTCTTTCCAAACAACTCAACAGACACAAGAGTAGGTACCTGTTTTGGACCTTGCTAAAAGGGATATCCCAGCATGTACTGTTGGTCATCCTTTGCTTGTGCTGGCAGTAGATAAGGATATGGCTCTACACAAACCTTTCACATTACTCAAAACCCCAATTAGTTAGATGCTTTGACTGAATTTCTTTTATGTTAATGTTTCATTAACATTTAAAAAAAAATTAATGCCAATGTTTTAATGTTAACAATTAATCTTGGGGGATGTGAGGGGGAGTTGTTTACATTGAAATTCAAACCCTTAGGATCCACACAGAGCACAGAAAGTTCTAGGTGGCTGAATTATAGCACTTCAAACCCTTCCTGTATGCTATGAATAGAGAGATATCTTGGTCTGTTTGATCATCCTGCCTCATGCTGCAGTTGTTATGGCTAGCTATCTGCCACTGAAAGGATTTCTTTTAGCAACATCTTGCTACAGCTGAATTTATTATTGAAGTATTACTTCAATACAGTTATTACTGTGCCGTGTTCCTCCAAGCCAACAAAGTCAAATGCTGTTGCTAGCTTGAAGAATATAAATTGGTTTTAAAATAACACCTGCAGTACTTGAGATAAGGGTAAGAGCTGATTATGCTTGGAACCAAGAGGGATTCCACAAGGCTCAGGAACATCTTTCTGATACTTGGCAAATATTAAAATTTTCCTCTTCCAACCAAAAAAAATCATCAGTAACCTACTGAGGAGTAGCAACACACCACTTTAGGAGCCTGATAGTCAACTGTACCTTCACTATGGGAATCTGACTCAGCTTCTACCACATCCAGTGCTGTGGCACTGAAATTTGAAGTACTGCTGCCATCTGCAGGGGTACGACTTGATGTCATTTCCATGCTTTATTGCTGAGCTTGTCAGGAACAGAATATCCTCCAGAAACTTGCCCATCAGACAGGTCAGACTCCATAATGGTTGCTTTTTGCTGTGTACTGTCCTTTCATAGGCTCCAAAAGCCAAACACCTCCAAACCAAAGTTTCAAAACATATTTCACAGGGATTCTTTTGGTCTGTACTCATAATGAAATTGATGTGTTATTCTATTTCCCCCTTTAAAAGGTGCATCTCTCCTCTAAATTTATTTCTAGTACTACAAAATAGACTGCTACCATCTCAATATGAAACCTTGTAAATCTGATCAAACCTTGAATTTATCCCAAGTCCTTTTTCACAATGGAAGGCATGATTGCTTATTAACATGTAAACGTACTGCTCTGCAGCTAATTCTAGTCTTGCATGTGCTCATGGGCTTGTACCATGTATACATGTATTTTAAAGAAAGCATATTGGATCATGAAGAAGAATATGGGTTGAAGGAGGGAGAGAAATTGACTGGAGTAGACTGTGCAAGATAGTATTTTTAAGATACTTGGTGGCTAGGTGAACTAAGTCTAGCTTTTTAGAAAGGTTGATGGAGGTAGAACATACAGCAAGATGCAATTCATTCTACCTATAACAAAAACAATTGGAAATTCTGGCATGAGAATTGCAACTGTTATCATTAAGGCAGAGGGATCTTGATAATTGGAGGGAAGGAGGAGTTATCGAGTATCTGATGTTGAAATTGCATGTGAATCAGTTATGGAGTTAGGTGTGAACCTGTAGGATACTAGAAAGTGATGAATAACTGTGCATATTTAAAAGGCACAAAGATCACTGGGCCTGGGGCAGACTCAGCAGCACAATTCAGGACTATAGGATGTAGCAGAGAGTTCAAGATGCTAGGCATGAATTTCTTCATACCCTGGGATTGCAGAATTTGGCAAAACTTCCTTGTCAGAGTTTTTCTAGGCACTCATAACAGAAATGAAAAGTAATGAGATCAAACACTTGGATGAGTATGAGTTTCAAATATGACCCCATTACGTCTGAGTTGTGAAGATGTAATAAATGATGGAGAGCCCACACTTGTGTGGCAATTAAGAACACTTCTAGCTTTGTATCTGTTTTTATACTGTGGGAGTGATGGTTGAACAGATCCCATTTTTCCTATCTCGAAAAACAAGCACAGGAGACAAATGAACTACTGACTCCATGTAGACTTCTTGGCATCTAACAAATTGTTTTGCTTCTTATTTGAGGAGTTCAGTTTCAGGTCATTTTTTGTCTCCTCCTGATATTTTCTGAAAGGATTCCCATCTATTGTACATTCAGTACAAGCACACTTTCATATCAGAGATAACTGTTCAGGATAGGAGGAAAAAGATTTCTCTTTCCTTGAACTGAAGACAGAATTAGAAAGCAATTCTAGCCTCCAAATTTTCCTTTCATACTTTTTCTTCTTGAAATGGCATTATTTAATATTTATTTAAATTTATTTTTAGAATTTTATAAACAACAGGAGCTTGTGACTGCGACAAACTTGAGCTATAAGAATATTTGAAGTTTAAAAGGCTTTAGAAGCTCATGTTAAGGAGCAATTTTCAGCTCTAAATCTATGTGATGTAATATCTAGGCACTGCAATCTTGGACTGCTGAATGAACTTCATAACAAATCTCATAATCCTTCCCTGTTTACTGGAAATTGTTTAACTTATTCAGTGATAACTTGGTTGAAGGGGAGATGTCTCCTCAGCAAGTTCACTGGGGACACAAAGCTGGGAGAAGTGACTGACACCCCAGAGGGCTGTGCAGCCCTGCAGAAGGACCTCAGTAGGCTGGAGAGATGAGCAGAGAAGAACTGTCTGAAATCAACAGCAGCAAGTGCAGGGTCCTGCCCCTGGCAGGAATAACCCCAGGCACCAGCACAGGCTGGGGCTGAGCTGCTGGGAAGCAGCTGTGTGGAGAAGGACCTGGGGGTGCTGGTGGACACCAAACTGTCCCTGAGCCAGCAGTGCCCTGGTGGCCAAGAAGGCCAATGGGATCCTGGGCTGCCTTAGGAAGAGCATTGGCAGCAGGTCAAGGGAGGGGATCCTGCCCCTCAGCTCAGCCCTGTGAGGCCTGACCTGGAGTGCTGTGTCCAGTTCTGGGCTCCTCAGGACAAGAGAGACAGGGAGCTGCTGGAGCTGGTCCAGTGGAGGACTCTGAAGATGATGAGGGGACTGGAGCATCTCTCTTAGGAGGAAAGGCTGAGGGAGCTGGGCCTGTTCAGCCTTGAGGGGAGGTGATTGAAAGGGGATGTCATCAGTGTCTGTCAGTATCTGAAGGGAGGGTGTCAGGTTCTTTTTGGTGGTGCCAAGCTATAGGACAAGAGGCAATGGGCAGAAACTGATGCACAGGCAGTTCCACCTGAAGATGAGGAAGAACTTCTTTCATGTATGGGTGACTAAGCACTGAAACAGATTGTCCAGGGAGACTGTGGAGTCCCCTCACTGGAGATACTCAAGAACCACCTGGATACAGTCCTGTGCAATATGTTTTAGATGACCAGTGAGCCAGATGACCCACTTTCAACCTGACCATTCTGTGATTCTGTGAAATATGGTCAATAGAGTCCTGAAATGGTTGAAATAGGTAACATTTTATGATGAAGGCTCAGTAACATTGCTGTTCTTGAGTCCAAAGCAAGGCTGGACCAGTTTGTCTTTAATAAAGGTAAGTAAAACATTCTTGAAAAAAAGTATGTGTTTGCCATTGTGTGTGCTTAGATGTGTTGGTGAATTCTCAACCAAAGAGGGATGTGTTGCCATTGCACTCAGGAGTGTTTGAAAAGAGATTGGATGTACAGGGTATTTATCTTGATCCTGCAGTCATCTTGTGCCCTCACTGAAGTGCTGCAAGAAGACAGATGGGCTTAATTCCTGAATGGGAATAAAAGCCACTACTGAAGTGCAGCTGAAATACAGCTTCAATTTGTCAGCTGGAGTGTTGTTGTGAGTAACTATACAAATTCAATGCTAGCTTGGGACAAGTGACCAGGAGCCATTCTCAATCAAATGAAATTTATGGCAAATGGAAAAACAAATCACAAACTGCCTTCTCTCTTATGTAAAATTAAAGGCAATTATTACTCTGGAAGCCACATTAGTTTTGCCTTTCACCCAGAAGACGAGTTGTCTCCCAATTCCAGGAGATAGTGCTCTCTAGACCAACACTATACATTGATTTTTGTTATTATCTAAGAAGATAAATAATTCTTATCTGAGCAACCAAAGCAATACTCTGGGGTTTCTTTAAAACCCAAGTACTTATCTATGCTAATGCTGCTACAGAGGGAGAGAAAATTCTTTCTCGCTCTTAGAGGAAAAATGTGCTCTTTTTTCTTATCTCTGTTTCATATATGCAGAAAAATCTCAAGACATCTGTATCAACCAGCTAAAAAAAAACAAAACAAGGGCTTTAAAAACTTCAGAACAGAAAGGGCAGTGAAAGTTGGAAACTATCTCCCCTTGTTTTCTCTCTAGCAACTAATTTAGCTTATAGAATTTCATACCATTACTGGGCACATCTTTACATTGAGAATACAAGGCAAAGATGTAAGAAACAGGATAGAAAAGTTAGAGAAAAAAGAGATACCAGGAAGAAAAAATGGAGTTTTTAGTTGTGCTATGTAGATATTGTTTCAAGTAGCTGCATTCACTCTCTAGGTGGTAGTATAATCTCCAAAGACCTTGTTACCCTTTTCAAAGCAACCATGCAATTTGGTTTTGTTTTCCAGCCTACAGTTCTTCACAAGATTTCTTGCTCTAAGCTAAATTAATACCTTCTGCTGCACAAAGCAAGAACAAGGACTTTTTACACAACGTTGGGACTTTGGGACTGAGCATTTGAAATTTCTAAAAATAAATGAGAGTACATAAAAACAGTAACAGGAGGAGAACGCTTGGGATTTCTATGAATGTTGGAAAGTTATTAGACTTAGAGATGTTAATAAGGATTTATTAATTGAAGTGTTGGTCTTTGATATGAGTAGTTGCATAGCATTCATGGCCTTTCCAGGTTGTTTCTCTGGAGCAGTACATCTCAAGAAGAACACTAAAAATGCTCCACTTTCCTGAGGCTAACTAAAAAACCTCAGTAAGGCATATTGCTCATAAATTCAGCAAAGCTTTTCTGTGTAGTAGTAGCATAGTACTTCAGGAAAAAAACAAAAACAAAAACCCAATCAACCAACCAACCAAAGAAAAACCAACAAAAAGAAACCGCTTGCAGAATGTTCATCATTGTGCTGAAGTCCATTTCAGTGCTCTCAGTCCTCCTGGATGAGAGATGATTACCATACCTGCAGGACTGCTAGAATTGCCAATGGACTCCACAGACATCAGTGTGCTTCTGCAAAGTCACACAGGTGAAAAGGTGGTGAAGCCTGGAATTCCTGGGGTTCAGAGAGCTCAGGGAAGCCACCCAGAGGGCAGATGATGTCCTGATGAGTCTGCTGGTGTCTTGAATGCCTTCCGACTTCCCACAGGTGGGAAATTCAGAGATGCTCTGTGTTTCCAACAGGTCACAACAGGAACTTGTGAAGCAGGAGAGATCTGCTCCCTGTGTTCACTTCTGAGACAGTAGCACAACAGCCCCTGTCACTTTGTGCCTGCCACTGCAGGCACTGATGTATCAGTGCAAGAGATGTGTTTGAGCTAGATCCACCTGGATGTGTACACACACGTGAAAATGTGTGTAAAAGATAACTGGTTTCTGTAACACTCTTTCTCCTGACAGGATTCACAGATTGGACCTACCATGGGCATGGCTCAAGCACTCATATTCAAAGCAGGCACTGTTCCTGCCAATCTGCTGCTTAAATTGATGCTGCTACTGAGGGCTGTCATTGGCTTCCCCCGGGCTTGGCAAGCACTGCCACTTGGAAAGCAGCAGGCAAATGTCACCACTATCTCATGACAGGATTCCTTTAATCCTTGGCATCCCCTCACATGGTTGCTTGCTACTTAATGGGTTGCTCCTAAGCACACAGTTAAATGGAGTTGTAAGAAACTGAAAGCTCTGATTGCTTCAGCCGTTGCTTTGGCAGGATTTTTTCAGCAGTTTGCTGCCTTTGACGGTGTCTGGAACACATGCTGTTCTTCAGCTATGACTGAGGCCAGCCTTAAACTGCAAACGTCGTAAATGCAGATCCTGAATGCATGCTTCAGCCACTCACTTCAGCTTTGTCTAAGAGCTGGACCATGGGCAATCAGATTAAATCCCTTATAAAGTTCACTTCATCTATACATAAAACATGCAAATATGCATCTGCAAAATAAATGGCATAAAATTAATTTATGCCTAGTTTTTCCTCCACAGGCACTTTTGCTCTGGAGATGATGCAGTATATAGCAAAGTAAGCACTGTCTGGGGGCCAGTGTGTCTGCCTTGTTAGAGAAAGCAAAGTGCAATGGAAATAAGCTGAAGAAATAAGAGCCCCATGGTTAGGTGGATACATATTGTGCAGGAGAAATGGATTTAATCTGTGCCATCCTGTCACTAAGTGATACTCATCAAACCCCAGAGCATGGACCACAGCTGTGTGGTGCTTATGTGGTGCTGGTGGGAGCCAGCCCACCCTGGGGACCTGGGCCAGCTCTGCTTGCAAACAGCTGTGGCACCTCTGAATCTCCAGTTTAAACAGCAGCTCAGGTAGACTGTCCATAGACAGCTGACAATTGGATTTCTAGTCCAAGGACAATGAACAGTGTGAATCCATTGTCAGTATTCCCATATCTGTGTCCATTGTCTCACACCTCTCCTACCTCACAATTTCAGCCGCAATCCCCTGCCACCTTTAACTGCTCTTTTCTACTTCCTCATGCAAAATAACAATTTAACAGCTGTTTGTTCAACTGTCATCCACTTCCCACACCTTTTCCAACTCAGGCTTAGGTATCAAGAGCTGCTCTGCAGAATTTGTCCAAGGCTTTTGTTGTGTTCTTTAAAATCTCAAAGCCAAATAAAACATCATCCCTTTTACAAGTCAGCAGGCAGAAAACCTAAAAATATTAAGAATTTTGTTTAAGTAATAATAATGCTATTAAAGCATTTACCAGAATTAAGAAGTTATATCATTCAGGTCAGAGAATTCAAATATTTGGAGACCTTGGTTCTATTTTTTCAAGCCTATAAGTCTATAGGCTATTTAGTAATTATTACTATTTAGTAATAATTTTCTTCTAAAAATAAAGAAGTATTTTTTTGCCATCTATGTTGTTAGTACCAGCTGTTCAAGAGAAAAGAAATCTCTTTTCAATCTTCAGAGCTTTAAAGAATAATCTATTTCAGACAGAAACGGTTTGCTGCTTCATGTTGGGCAGGCTTCCCAAACTTTCAGTTAAAATAATATCACACATTTGCTCATAAAGAACATAGAAAGAGTGTTATTTACAATATTGTTTCTGAATGTGAATGACACTGTGCAGCTGAAAGGTGGTTTCAGCTTTGAATTAATTTACCACTTTGCAGCCAACTAAAGCTCTTGTGCTTCCAGTAAGCCCAAATGTTGATGCAAGTCCTAGGTCTATTTTAATGAGGTTGTGAAGGTTCTCAGTACATGGCTGCTAACACTCAAATACTTGCTAATGACACGACTTATAAGCAAGACAATTCCATCTGTCTGCAACCACTGCCACAGGAAGAGCAAAATAATTAGCTTTCTGTTAAACTATGTGTATCTGTCCAGGAGGATCCAGGGCCATGTACCTCATGCATGCTGGCTGCCTCCTACCATGGGGTAGAGGTACATGGGGACTGTGTCCACTGCTTTTGGTGCAGAAGCCTGTTACTGTGTATGTCCTCAGTGAACCCTCCCTGCCCAGACCAAGGAAAAGAGGTGAGAGAGGAGGTTTCGTGATTCTCTGTCCTTTGTGGGTAATTATTTGCCACTCTGATCTAGGAGGCAGAGGACAAGCTGTGCCCATGTGCTACTCTGATCATTCACAGTGGGTCCTGTGAGCTAGGGGAAGCAGATGGGCATCCTGGCAAAATAATAGCTGGGAACAGGTGACACTTCCAGCCACAATTGTCTGCTCTCTAGCTGCTTTCCCAGGAACAGCAAAGAGGAAAAAGGGGATCAAGGGCCAGGGGAATCACTCTGCTGTTTACAGCCATGGAATCTAGACTAGCTCCCTCAGGTTGGCAGGACAGCTGTTGTGGTCAAAAATTTAAGTACAACAGCACAGCTCTTCTTTTTCTTATTATTTTTGTGTATCATCATGAAAATGAATAATTCATTGGTTTTTTTTATTTCTGAGTTCCTGTTAGAATCAAAGCTGTGAGAACAAAATAAATGAGAGGTCTGCTAGGGCAGCAGATGTTTGCATAAGGAGTGGCTCTGCTTTTATGGTCTTATGGTTGTCTCTGAGGAGGTGAATACTGGTTACCAATACCACTTCCATTTCTCAGCAGCTAAGGTAAGCTGGGAAATTATTTCAGTATTGCTAAATCAAAGAGAACAAAGGTTCTAAGTTATATTGCAAAGGAGCCACATACATGCCATCAAATCAGAAGACTGAGCAAGCACAGTTAAGAAAATGAATAGTGCTCTTCTGATTTGTCTTGGGTATGTTTTTATTCCATGCAGAGAAGTGCTTGAGATACTTTGGGAAGATGTGTGCATGGGAGAGAGTGAAACGGTGTTCCCTACTCTCACAGACATATTTAAGAACCCACTCATTCACATCAGTATTTCTTTATCAGTTTTGGTCATAATCCTGCTTCAGATCAGTAGGCTCGCTTGCTTGCCCACCCTTCCCCTGGCTCCAGGAGACTGTACTCCCCAGTGAGAGTTCCTGTTCCTCACACCCTGGCTGCAGAAGCTGCTATGCCCCACACACCTGGCCTTGCTTCCTCTTTACCTCGTGTGTATCAAGGCAGGCTCCTCCTCTTCTGCGCCTCCCAAACCCAGGCACAACTACATGGAGAGCACTACTGGCCTTCTGCAATGACCAGCTGACCATAGAGAAAAACCAGCATCGTGACCATCTGCCTTGGGGAAAAATGCTGCTTTCCCCAAAACCAACTTTCTCCCCTAAATCTGTTCTTAGCTGTCAGTTTTTTTCATCTGCCCTGGATGTAAATACTTCTAGAACACTCCAGTCGATTCTCCTATGTCTCTCTGACAAGAGTTTCTGAACTTCAAAAACCAAACACATCTAACCTTGCATGTCTGGCACTATTCAAATGCCTTCAGACATTCCTAATAGCTCTGCAACATTTCTCAGTCGTTTCTTTTTTCTCATGTTTTTGAAGAACTTTCCAGGTTAAATGTGAAATCACTCTGTGAAACAGCAGACTATGCACATTTCTTCACTTTCTGCAACCCAAAAGGCACAACAAAAAGCTATTACTCAGGAAACCCAGTTAGCATCCCTTTTGCTGTGCCTGCTGCTCTCCTGGCAAAGGCTTTGCTGACTCACCAGCTGATTCACACAGGCAGCAGCAGCTTTATTTGGCTTCTGAGGAGCCCCACTGTGCCTGTGTGTGGTCCCCTGCAGCCCTAGGCCACACCTATATATAGCTGCTGTCTCTATCCCCAGTGTGGTCAGCTGGGCACAGCCTCCAGAGGCCCAAGTGTGTGTCTTTTTCAATAATAACCTGAGTGGGATTCCTTGTTTCTGTTTCCTTGCCAATAGCTGCCTATTGGTCTTCTCTCCCCTTCAGTGAGCACAGCTCCCAAAAAAACAGCTCAGGCCAAGCATCAGTAACTGCACAGGCTCTTATTTAAATAAAATCACTGTCCATAAAACATTCTAAAATAAGTTACACATATTCTGGTAAAAGCAACAAGAGTTGAAGCCATGGGGGCACACGCTGTCTTAGCTCAACTTCGTAAAATATTGATGTTGGCTTAGAATTCTTTTTCATACTACATCAGCCACAAAAAGAGAAGATACAACTCTCTGCCAGATGGACTGCAATTCTTCAAACAAAAAGAAAGCAATAAGGGAAAGCTATTCAGTATAGAAGCAAAAAATGTGTGGTATGTGGGTCTTGTTTCCATTTAATTTCTTTTTAATTTTTCTCTTCTGCTTTTCCCAGTTTGCAATGTTTCCACTACTTGCAACTTTTAAACTGTTTAAATCCTCAATTACATTTCTTAATAAACTACACAGCTGTTCAATTAATGGAAACATTGAAAAATAATGCTTGGTCCAAAATAGACTGGAGGTAAAATTGAGGAATAGTGGATTTAGGAGCTTAATTTTGCCCCTTACTTTTTATCTATTTTGTTTTACCAGATTTAGTTTACCAAGTGGCTTCTATTTCTGTGCACAAGCTGACACTGATAGGCTCCAATGGGGTAACTTGACAAGACACACTAACTGCCAGCTTTTTTTCTTCTGATCTGAGTTTGTCTCTCACACAGAGGCAGATGGGAATGTCTCACGTCTCCTCATCCACTCAAGAAATTTGAGGGTGGTCCTCTCAAATTACACCTCCAAACTGCCCAGCAATATCAAGTGCTTGGATGAAACTGACCCAGGACAAAATGTTCTAGGAGTCTGCTGCAGTTCTTCTGAGTTTCTGTATGCAGAGAAACAAAAAGGCTGGGAAAAACTGGTATTTGTAATAAGGGAACTAAACAGCATGGAGAAAAACAAGATGGAAACAGAGGTGTGTATAAGGAAAAGTCATCAAACACTGACAACTACACATCTTTGTGTTTATTTTTAAAGGCAGTATATTGTCTGGGACTGGCAACCAAAACTGGATTTGAGGCAGCACTGGAAGTGGTGGTGTGGGAGTGGTATTGCATAAAGTATCCATGAGAAGAGGTATACAAAAGCTATATAAGTGAGCTATAAATGTATTGAACATTGTGTATTAATGTTTAATAACTGGAGAGTCAACTTCTGGATGTCAGTTCCTCATGAGGATGTCCTATGAAAATCCCCCCAACACTGGACACATTCAGACTCAAGGGCATGAAGAAATATCTGGGGACAGTCTGAGTGTAAAAGAATGCAGGGTCACAGAAAGACTCCCACTGAAAGTCTTAATATGAAAATGTACATTAAGGTTTAATTAAAATTTAAAATTTCAGTAAAAATTTCTGCCACATTATTCTCTGTCTACTAAATAAAATGAGTCACCTGAATAGCTTCTAAAAGGGCCATAGATATCCTCACACAGAAAAAAATCTGCCAAGAGAACATAAGTTGCTCTGGTATCTTTCTCAGTCCCTCTTCTGACTTGTAAAGACTATTAAAACAAAGCAGCAGCATTATCCAGGGGGAGAATACCCAGTGGTTATAGATAAAAAGTAAGTCAGAGGGAACAATTGCTGCTGCAGCTGTGTAAAAAATAGTAAAACAACCAAAACAAGTGAAATCACATATTTGCCTGTGTGTGAAAATAATCTCAGTGACATGCTCTGATGTCCTGCAGATGTATGAGATGCAGGTTGATTCGTAAGTGTTCTTTTCATCAAAATAGCATAATCTTCCGATATGACAATGAAAGGCAGTGAATATATCAACTGAGAACATCAGAAGAAGAGATTTGGTTCATAAATACAAAATATTTAGTGACTTTACAAGAGCACTGATATATTTATTCTCTGATGCTCTTGCTGACAAAATTTCAGATGTGAAGCTCCAGATTTCATTTTGTTTGCAGACAATTTGTTTTCAGGGTGCCTGAGTACCCTTTGGTATCTTGAGATACTTCAGACTTCAAAAGCCAAGATGCCTTTGTCTCTCTCAACTATTCTTTTCTGGAAGCCTTCCACTGAAAATGCAAACACCAGAGTGTTCTCCTTCAGTACTCTGCTCCCTCCCCTTGCTGCCTAATTCCTTACTCTGCCCTCCCTATTGATTCCTCTGACACCTAGAAAGCAACCCCAAGGCATTGCTGATTTCACATTCCTGTCCCAAGAGAAAGGTTTCTTAACTACACAGCAATAAGCCTGCAGTGCTGGCTGGCAGTAAGGACTGTGACCACCTTGGAAACAAGGAGGATCATCCCTACAGAGTCTGTTGTTCTGTCTTCAGGGGAAATCCTTCACAGCTATCTGGATACCACCACTGGATATCCCATCTACAGTCCCTCAATATAAACTTTTTTTCAGATATGAACAACTAAATTAAAATTCAAAGTACATTCAATTAAAGTTTATTCAAGATATTGTCCATGAAAAATTATTATTATAGTATAGCCTCTGTCCATGACCAATATTTAGAGGAATCACATTAAAAATGTCTTGCACTTCTGCAATTGCCTTTCATTTGATTATCTAAAAGTATTTTCTAAACAATTATATAACCCTCACACCACCTTGTAATGAAAGAATTGTAGTGTTTACAGTTAGGAAAACACAGAAGCACTGACAAAATAGAGCCAAAATTATCAAGCATGAATGATTAAATACAACAATTCGAAGTCCTATTTAATTTAGTAAGTGTTAATGTCTGTCACTGGCTTTACAGAAACCAGAAGGTCACACAAAGATAGACAAATAAAGCTATTATCTTGAACTGTATGTATCATATGTAAATACCTGATTTCAAGTAATGCCTTCTTAGGATTAATAGTGGTTGACTGTGTTCTCTAGTTACAAAGCATGTGAAAGAATTCTTACATCTCGAGGCCCTACATGGAAAGACACCTAAGGATTTAATAAATGTGTTTTGTTGCAATTAAGCCATTTCTGGAGTGGACTGTGACAAGTCCTTCACAGCCCATAGGGACTTCACACAGTACTGTAAAAGACCAAGTGAAGAAGGTTGTACTGACCTGAGTCTGCAGGAGAATCTGGGTCAGAAGATTACAATTACTTGAGCTGCCTGAGCAATAAGAAAAGTGCCACTGGTGTTTATCTGAGCTCTGAAATAATCAAGGTTTACTTTCATTTGCCATAGAGAATTTAAGCAAAAGCTTAAGTAGTAGCAAAATGTATGTTGAGTCTGATTTTTCACAATACTTTGAATGTGAAATGTCTTTGTAAGATGCAAAGTAACTCAGTAGAGAAACTGTCAAATGACTAACCAACACTGAATTAATGTAGATGTTAGATAATAAATATTCACAACAAACTGTTCACATTCATGTAGTGAAAATATTTTCCAAATAAATTCACAAATACCTACAGTAAATTCATGTGAACATTTCGAGAGCAGGAGAAAGAAAAGAATACGATTACTAACTTATCTATCAGAAATGGCTTTTTATGTTGTGATCCAATTCTTGCAGAAAATGTCATGGGATTAAGTACAAAATCAGTATACCATGTAACTGAAACGTTAGGTGGTCTAAAATCCATTATAAAAGATAAGTTTTATTTAGCTGACTAGCATGCATTAATACCCAAGGTTGCTAATGTCCTAAATACAATTCTAATGAGAAAAGAGCTGCATAGCCAGTGAGGAAGAGGCTGCTTCCTTCTGTTCTGAAAAGAGCTTAATCACTATTGTTACAACTAAAATAGCACTCACAAAATAGCTGAAACAAGATCCTTTACTTGCTGAAATCTAATACCTGGCCACTCTAAAAGAGATGAGTAGCAAGCAAGCCAGGCACAGACTTCATATACAAGCAAACTACAGAAGTTTTTGGTTTTGTGAAGTGACTTATTTGGTCATTATCTTATTATATTCAGAGCATAAAATAGAAGGATAATAAATAAATAAATAGAATGGAGCAGTACCAGTGAGTTTAAACAAACTCTATTACTCCACATCATTTATAACACACATAAATACATCCACAACAGAAAACCGCCGAGTAACAAACTTCTCAAGGATGTTTAGAGTATCTTTTATTCACAGAAAACTGATACCAACAAACATGACAAAATAATAGTTGTTCATCAGCTGACATCTATAAATCTCTTAGGGTGAAAAAATAATCCAGGTTTGTCATTGTCATGTCTTTAAACCAGTAACTAAAAAAATTACTTATTTCTTGCTGTGAGATATGGATTAGAACAAGAGCAAAACAGGCTTAAAACTTAAAAGGAATGAAGAAAGTTTATTAACAAAACTACAAGAATAAAACCACCAGAATAAACTTCCAGAATACTCTTTTATCCCCCACTACCTGACCATTCTTTTGTACACGTGACAACATAGAGACAAAAAACTCTAGAACTTTTGTGGTTAAAACAGTCCCAATTCCTGCTAGAGTCTTTTCATCAGCCTTTGTAGAGAAACAGAAGTCTTATTCTGCTAATCTATGGGGTTTCTCACAAGAAAACTATTTCTGTTATAGCTTTCTATTTTTCT